>NC_059426.1:175856927-176070075 GCF_021028975.2 Sphaerodactylus townsendi
TGTACGTAGTTTATTTTCTTGTAAGATTCAAAAGGGAGAAGGTGGGAGCAAGCAGACCCCAATTCAAAGCAACAAGACAGGTTTGACCACCTCCAGGTACAGTCTGGAGATCTTCAGGAATTCCAACTGTTCTCCGGACTAGAGATCACTTCCTCTGGAGACTGCTTTGGAGGGTGGATTCCATACCCTGTGGAGGCCCCTCCCCTCCTGAAACTCCACCCACCCTAGGCTCCGCCCCCAAATCTTCAGGAATTTCTCAACCTGTAGTTGAGAACCTGTGTGGTATAGTGGTTACCAGCGGGGGACTCTAATCTGGAGAAGCGAGTTTGATGCCCCACTCCTCCACATGAGCAGTGGACTTTTATCGATTGGACTGGGTTTGCTGGGTGACCTTGGACCATTCACAGTTCTCTCAGAACTCTCTCAGTCCCACCTGCCTCACCAGGTGTCTGTTGTGGGGAGAGGAAGGGAAAGGAGCTTGTCAGCCACCTGGAGTCTCCTTACAGGAGAGAAAGGTGAGGTATAAATCCAAACCTTCTTCTTCTTAATGGTATTTCTTAAGTGTATTCTAATGATCACAATCTTTGGTTTCCCAGCATAGGGTGTATGTGTGTGTGTGTGTTTTGCAGACTAAGACCTTCCCTATTCCCCACCTCCAGAACTGTCAAAATGAATGCTGTCATTAAACAACTGCCAACCTCTGAGTGGGACCTGGAAATCTCTGGGAATTAATCAGCGATCTCCAACCACATCTCAGAAAGGATATCGAAGAGATAGAAAAAGTGCAGAGAAGGGCAACGAGGATGATTGAGGGATTGGAGCACCTTCCTTATGAGGAGAGGCTGCAGCGTTTGGGATTTGGAATATGCTGCCACAGGAGGTGGTGATGGCCACTCACCTGGATAGCTTTAAAAGGGGCTTGGACAGATTGATGGAGAAGAAGTCGATCTATGGCTACCAATCTTGATCCTCCTTGATCTGAGGTTGCAAATGCCTTAGCAGTCCAGGTGCTCAGGAGCAGCAGCAGCAGCAGCAGCAGCAGCAGCAGCAGAAGGCCATTGCTTTCACATCCTGCATGTGAGCTCCCAAAGGCACCTGGTGGGCCACTGCGAGTAGCAGAGTGCTGGACTAGATGAACTCTGGTCTGATCCAGCAGGCTCGTTCTTATGTTCTTATGTTCTTATGAGGAGACATACTGGTCCCATTTACT
Organism: Sphaerodactylus townsendi; assembly: GCF_021028975.2. Taxonomy (NCBI): domain Eukaryota; kingdom Metazoa; phylum Chordata; class Lepidosauria; order Squamata; family Sphaerodactylidae; genus Sphaerodactylus; species Sphaerodactylus townsendi. The sequence continues at coordinate 175,858,138 of NC_059426.1, forward strand.
TCAAAACCAGCTTAAATGGGAACTGCCCAAATGCTTCTGAGCAAACAGGGATATTGCTTTCCTTATCCAATCTGGACCTAAATTTCAGAGACTCTGGAGGGGAGGGTATAATGTAGAATCATAGAATCATAGAACTGGAAGAGACCCCCAAGGGCCATCCAGTCCAACCCCCTGCAATGCAGGAACACATGATTAAAGCACTCCTGACAGATGGCCATCCAGCTCTCTCTTTGAAAACCTCCAAAGAAGGAAGCTGCACCACCCTGCAAAGTAGTGCATTCCACTGTCAAACAGCCCCGACAGGCAGAAAGTTTTTCCTCAGGTTTAGGTGGAATCTCCTTTCCTGCACCTTGAATCCATGACTCCTGGTCCTGGTCTCTGGAGCCACGGAAAACAAGCTCGCTCCCTCACCAACATGACATCCCTTCAAAGATCTAAACATGGTTATCATGACGTTTCTTAACCTTCTCTTCACCAAAGTAAACATACCCAGCTCCCTAAATGTATTGGGAAGTTAAAGATGGTATACATGCGGATACACTCCTAGCACAGTGGCGTAGGAGGTTAAGAGCTCGTGTATCTAATCTGGAGGAACCGGGTTTGATTCTCCGCTCTGCCGCCTGAGCTGTGGAGGCTGATCTGGGGAATTCAGATTAGCCTGTGCACTCTCACACACGCCAGCTGGGTGACCTTGGGCTAGTCACAACTTCTCGGAGCTCTCTCAGCCTCACCTACCTCATAGGGTGTTTGTTGTGAGGGGGGAAGGGCGAGGAGATTGTAAGCCCCTTTGAGTCTCCTGCAGAAATCCAAACTCTTCTTCTTCTTCTCTTCTATAAATGTATAAAAAATTTCCTCATGCTATAAAATAGCAAGCCCCCAACCCGCTGGTTGCCAGAGGCAATGACCCCCCCCCCCTCCTGCTTTTCCACTTCTAACTGATCGGTGTGTTTCCCCCGGCCTTTGGGGATAGTTTGGATTACTGGCTGTTGAGGATTCTTGAACTGAGGCTCAGGTATCCGAGCAGATAATTATACACGTATAGATGGAGATGGAGGCCTCAATTGCGCTGTGAATTAACAGAGGATGAGAAGGATCTGGAGAGACCATAAAAGCCTTTCCCCATACCGGTCGCTGTAAGCGAATCTCTTTGGGAACTATCTTCATGGGGCTTTACCATGAATTTCATTGTGTAGGAGGTTAAAGTGGGGGGGTGCAGGTGGGGGGAAGGAAACTTTCCAAAGGATCAGGAATCAGCTCGCAAAGATGGTTTGCTTCTGCAGGATCGTGTAACCAAGAACGCTTCAAATTTATGCGGGTTTTCGCAGCCTTTAGCGTACAGTTTCTCGGGAAGATTTATTTACTTGCCTTACGTGTAGCCCGCTTTTCTAGACTCCAGGTGGATTACAAATATTTTTTAAGAGATCAATGCAATCAACTCTTGAAGGTAAACGAGTGGTTCCCAAACACAAGCCCAAAATTATTGGATATAGTGAAAAATATATCATGACAGACAAATCATAACAGACAAAAATATTTTTTTTTAAAAGACAGGACCTTCTTTTCCAGACTTCGCAGTCCGCTTTTGAGACCCTGCTCTGAATCTGGTTAGACAGAAAAGTGGGATATGAATAAATAAATGCAAAAGCATGCATGAATTTGGATTTATACCCCACCTTTCTCTCCTGTAAGGTGACTCAAAGTGGCTTACAAACTCCTTTCCCTTCCCCCCCCCCCAAGAAGAAGAAGAGTTTGGATTTCTATTCCCCTCTCCTGTAAGGAGGACTCAAAGTGGGCTGGGATCAATCTCCTTGCCCTTCCCCCCTCACAACAAACACCCTGTGAGGTGGGTGGGGCTGAGAGAGCTGCGAGAAGCTGTGACTAGCCCAGGGTCACCCAGCTGGCATGTGTGGGAGTGCACAGGCTAACCTGAATTCCCCAGATAAGCCTCCACAGCTCAGGCGGCAGAGCTGGGAATCAAACCCGGTTCCTCCAGATTAGATACACGAGATCTTAACCTCCTACACCACTGCTGCTCCTATAAGAACACAAGAACGGTTGGTTTCATACATTTCCAATTCTACGGGCCTCTGGTAAACAGCGGAATGGGGTCGCAGCTGCCTTTTCCTTGTTGGGAAGAGGAGAGAATGAGAACTTGGGAAATTCCAGTTGGACAGCGCTTCTGGAGCAAGCGGTCAACAGGCCGACCGGGAAATCACAGCCAGGAAGGAAACTTGGCTCTTTTCTCTCGTGCAGCTGTTCATGTTTCTGCTACGAGGGGTTGGCACTGCCAAGGCTCGCTGTGAGCGGTACCCTGGCCTGGAGAATTGAATCGGCTGGTGTTTTTTTTTAAGTTGTTGGGTTGGCAGACTATGCAGCTGTGTTGCTTGTTCTTTGCTGACAGGAACTGCAGGGAGGGGGAAGGACGAAATGTAGAAGTGGGCGCAGACTCTCCAGAGAATCTCAGCTTGTTGTTGAAAAGCTGGGTTTGCTTGGAAAGTCACACTGTGCGGCGGTTTCATAATAGGCTGTCGCTCTTAGATTAGCCTGTGCACTCCCACACACGCCAGCTGGGTGACCTTGGGCTAGTCACAGCTTCTCGGAGCTCTCTCAGCCTCACCCCACTTCACAGGGTGTTTGTTGTGAGGGGGGAAGGGCAAGGAGATTGTCAGCCCCTTTGAGTCTCCTACAGGAGAGAAAGGGGGGATATAAATCCAAACTCTTCTCTTCTTCTTCTTAGATGCTGTAGGCTTCCATTGTGATTTAGGTTATTATTAGTGTTATCATATCCAGATTGGGAAATTCTTGGAGATTTATGGGATTAAATCTGGGAAAGGAGGAAGTTCAGCAGGATAAGATGCCTTACACTCCATCCCCCAAAGCGTTCATTTTCTCCAGGGGAACCCATCTCTGTCGGTTAAGAACTTAAGAACATAAGAAAGAGCCTGCTGGATCAGACCAGAGTCCATCTAGTCCAGCACTCTGCTACTCGCAGTGGCCCACCAGGTGCCTTTGGGAGCTCACCTGCAGGAGGTGAAAGCAATGGCCTTCTGCTGCTGCTGCTGCTGCTCCCGAGCACCTGGTCTGCTCAGGCATTTGCAATCTCAGATCAAGGAGGATCAAAATTGGTAGCCATAGATCGACTTCTCCTCCATAAATCTGTCCAAGCCCTTTTGAAGCTATCCAGGTGAGTGGCCATCCCCACCTCCCGTGGCAGCATATTCCAAACACCAATCACACGTTGCGTGAAGAAGTGTTTCCTTTTATTAGTCCTAATTCTTCCCCCCAGCATTTTCAATGAATGCCCCCTGGTTCTAGTATTGTGAGAAAGACAGAAAAATTTCTCTCTGTCAACATTTTCTACCCCATGCATCAGAGATCGAAATGTAATTTGTGGAGGGCGGCCTGTTTAGAAGGCCCGCTTGTAAGTACTCCAGATACCGGACTGACAGAGAAAGAAGGAGGCATAGATCTTGTCTGTGTCGAACCAAGGCACTCCTGAGATCTTTTGATCTGCAGGACTCAAGGAGGAAATGGCATCATATTTGCCAGGCCCGAGAGATAAGAGAAGCAGCCGGACGGGGCTGGGTTTTGTCATTCTTTCCTTCTCTGGGTCTTCTCCAAAAGAAGAGGGATGTCAGCTATCAAGGGGAGGCTGTCCGTCTTCTGCAACTCCGGGCAAATGGAATGCGATGCATCTCCCCCGGCCCGGGTACTCAGCATCCACGGCGGATATTTGTGCTTCCGGCATTTTCCGACTGGAAGCTCAAACGGGCGAATGATTAGAATAGCATGATGCCTTGCCACATGTCGGTCCTGCCAGAGAGTTGGGAGGAGCCGAGAAGCAATTTCTTCCAGTTCGCCTCACCCCCCCACCCCCCAGCATTGAAAGTGAATTGTTGCATTCATGTGGCAGAGAGCTGGCTTTTGCTTCTGTTATGTCCATCTGCCATATACAGCTTGTCGTAGGCAGTGGTGGGATCCAAAAATTTTAGTAACAGGTTCCCATGGTGGTGGGATCCAAACTGTGGCGTAGTGCCAATGGGGCTGGGCGGGGCACGACAGGGGCGTGGCCAGGCATTCTGGGGCCCGAGGAGTGGCATTCCCAGGTAGCGCTGTGGGCAAGGACGCAGCCACCAAGCGCGCCCGGGTCCTGGCTGGAAATGAATGCACGCAGAAGCGCCGAAGAAGTCTGCCACTGCCGACGCCGGTGCACCTCCTGCTACTGCGCGCTACTGCGCTCTACTGCTGAGAGGAGGGGTGTAACTAAGGCAAAAATCACGTGGCAAACTCACCAATTAGTCACCCCCTCTCGGCACACGCAAATCATTAGTAACCTACTCTCAGGAACCTGTGAGAACCTGCTGGATCCCACCTCTGGTCGTAGGCTCCTTCCGCACATGCAGAATAATGCACATTCAATCCACTTTCACAACTGAAATTCACAGATCCACAGGAAAGTGGATTTTGCTATTCCGCACACTAAAATTCAGCTTCAAAGTGAATTGAACGTGCATTATTCTGCACGTGCGGAAGGGACGTAGTGAGTAGGGCGTCTGGGGTCGAATCCCACTGGATGACCCCGGGCCAGTCATGCTCTCTCAGTCTAGCCGACCTCACAGGAATGTTGTGAGGGAAAGATGGAGGAAGGGGAACGATGTAAGCCACTTCAGGTCAATATTGGGGGGATGGGATTTATTTTTTCCAAACATTACTTTATTCAGATATAGCCATCGATTCTCTTTCTCTTTCATCTCTCTCTGTCATTTTCTCTTTGCATCCTTTTGTAGGGGTCTCTTTTTGTAATGGCTCCTTGTGCACTTATAGTTTTTGGTGGGGCTGTGTGCTTTGCAGTGGGGTTTCCCGGCATTTCTTTGTTTACGCACCCAGATGCTCTCTCCATGCCCAGCCACCATTTTGCCTGTCCCCTGCTTCCTAGCTGGGAGGTAGTTTGCCTCTTGTTTTTGGTGTTTCACTGTTTAAAAAACAGCTGTTTTTATGATCTATCGCTCCTGAGATACAGTAAAAATGTCATTTTTTAAAAAAGAGAAAAAAGCCCCATTGATCCCCCCGGAAGTGTTGGCTGAGGAGCGGGCAGAGCTCCTCCTGTGTGGGTGGGGGAAAGCGGGGAGGAGCAGAAAACCTGAAGGACACAAAACGCATACCGACCTGCTTTGCTTTCCCCACTCAGGGAAGACCTCGGGTCTTCTCTAATCTGCCGTGTGGTAAGTTCTGAAGAGGGTGAAACACATTAATAAACACACACACATTCATAAACACATACATACATACAGTGGTGGGATCCAAAAATTTTAGTAACAGGTTCCCATGGTGGTGGGATTCAAACTGTGGCGTAGCGCCAATGGGGCTGGGCGGGGCGTGACAGGGGCGTGACCAGGCATTTCGGGGGCAGGGCATTCCTGGGCGGGGCTGTGGCAAGGACGCAGCCGCTGCGCCGGTCCTTGGGCAGTAGAAACAAAATGCCACGCGAGGCTTAGGCTGCCACAAGCAAGACTGCACCTCCTGCTAGACTGCTGCAAGTTCTGCGCGCTACTGCTGAGAGGAGGGGCGTAACTAAGGCCAAAATCACGTGGCAAAATCACCAATGAGTAACCCCCTCTTGGCACACACAAATAATTAGCAACCTACTCTCAGGAACCTGTGAGAACCTGCTGGATCCCACCTCTGTAAACATATGTGTATATATAAGAAAGGCCATTCCATAAAAGCAAGAAGTGGTTGAGCTAAGGATGCAAATTCTGGGTTGGGAAATTCCTGGGAATTCTGGTGTTGTTGCCACTCGGGAAGGAATTTGTGCCACTAGCGGCAGCATTTTCCTCTGCTGCAAGCCGCTCTCGGTGAAAGGGGCTACACAGAATCTATTCTAAAATGGTTCTGTACGTCTTAGTTGTTTAGGAGTACCTGGGTTGGGGCATTCCTGGAGATTTGAGGGGCAGAGTGTGGGAAAGGCGGGGTTTTGGGGAGGGAACTGAGCAAAGTATAATGGCACGGACTCAGCTGCCATTTTGGCTAGAGCAGGGGGAGGGAACCTGCGGCTCTCCAGATGTTCAGGAACTACAATTCCCATCAGCCTCTGTCAGCATGGCATTTTTCTGCCTGCAGTGGGCAAATCTGCAACCCCCCCCCCCCACACTGAGCCACAGAAAAATGGGGGGAATGACATCACAGACACTGTGGTATCGCTTTCTAGCGATGACCCAGAAGTGATGCCATAGCATTTGCGACATTCTAGGAATTTCCCCTCACCTGGTGGGCCACTGCGAGTAGCAGAATGCTGGACTAGATGGACTCTGGTCTGATCCAGCAGGCTAGTCCTTATGTTCTTATGTTCTTACCTCTATGGTGCTGCAAATAGAGTTGCCAACCCCCAGGTGGTGCTTGGAGATCCCCTGGAATTAGAACTCTGGACAGCAGAAAATGGCTGCTTTGGAACGTATACCTGTGGCATTATATCCTGCTGAGGCCCCAGGATGGTGTAGTGGTTAAGAGCAGGTGGACTCTAATCTGGAGAACCAGGTTCGGTTCCTCCCTCCTCCACCTGAGCGACCAACTCTTATCTGGTGAACGGGGTTTGTTTCCTTGCTCCTCCACACAAAGCCTGCTGGGTGACTCTAAAGGCCAGAGAGGACAGCTCCCGTTCTCTCTCGCCCCACCCAACCCTACTGCAGTTGGCTGTAGGAGGTTATGAGAGCTCGTGGTATTCTAATCTTGGAGGAACTGGAGTTCGATCTCCCGGCTCTGCTGGGCTTGGAGCTAAGTGGGAGGCTTCTATCTGGGAATTCAGATTAGCCTGTGCACTCCCACACACGCCAGCTGGGTGACCTTGGGCTAGTCACAGCAGCTCGGAGCTCTCTCAGACCCACCTACCTCACAGGGTGTTTGTTATGAGGGGGGAAGGGCAAGGAGATTGTAAGCCCCTTTGAGTCTCCTGCAGGAAAGAAAGGAGGGATAGAAATCCAAACTCTTCTTCTTCTTCTTCTTCTTCTTCTTCTTCTTCTTCTTCTTCTTCTTCTTCTTCTTCTTCTTCTTCTTCTTCTTCTTCTTCTTCTGTTGTGGGCGGAGGAAGGGAAAGGAGTTTTTAAGCTGCTTTGAGACTCCTTATAAGAGAGAGAGGCAGGGTATAAATCCAAACTCCTCCTCCTCCTCCTCCTCTTCTTCTTCTTCCCATCGATGGAAACCCTAGGGCACCAGTGTCTCATCCTCCTACCTCGCCCTCTTGCAAGAACCTGGCTCTAATTGTGGAGCGAGGCTTGCTAGAGGAGACCCGCCTGGCCTCCCCCCATCCCCTCCTCCCCTCCCCCACGCCCCTCCGAAGCCCCCCAGCCAAATGCAAGTAATGAGCACAGTCCTGCGGCTCCTCGGCCTTTATCTCGCTGGGCTCCTGGGCTTTTTGAACTGCCATCATGCATGGGTCTCCCTTGGATGCCACTAATCTTTGTTAACTGGGCCATACTGTGAAGGAAGTGGCATGATTTAGATCAAGTGGTCGGGGTGCCTGTTCATGAGAAACACTTGAGCTAAGCTGTTGCTGTTCAGGATGTGCCCTGGGGAGAAGGGTTGTCTTGCGGGTCACGCTCGTGCCTTGTGTGCGGGCAGGCCCGAAGCAGGGGCTCGGGGGGAGCCGGAGGGGAATGCGCAGGCAGGGAAGGCCGAGAGCAGCATTATGAAACCGTGGAAGCGAATCTGCCAGATTAACTTCTCACCCTTTCAATCACACTCTGGAGATTTTTTTTTTAAAGAAGAGAAACATTTTCTGCCTAAGAGGCCCAGTTGCTTCCCACCGATCCACAGATTTCCTTCTTTTAGTGGAGTGGCGGCTATCGCTCTAATTACTGGGGGGCCAGAATCAGTTTCTTGTAAGAGGCCAGATTGGTTTGCACAGGTCTAAATAGCCGGTTTCTTTGTGGGCAGAGGCCACCTGAGCCTTTGTTTTGCATCGGGTCTGAAAGAAACCGGTCTCTTTGTAATGAGGCCAGCTCTTGATTTGTGGCGCGTGGGTCTAAAGAATCAGTTTCTGTTACGAGACTCAGTTTATGGTTTGTAATAGGTCCAAAGCAACCGGTCTCTATAGCTGAGGCCCGCCTAATTTGAAAATGGGTCCAAAGAATCGGGTTTCTTTGGTACCCAGGCCAGCTCTTGGTTGTGCATGGGTCTAAAGAACCAGTCTCTCTTTGTACGAGGCCAGGCTTTCATATCGCTATATCGGTCTAAAGAACCAGTCTCTTGTACAAGGCCATTTTGGTTTGCACGGGTCCAAAGAATCGGTTTCTTGTACAAGGCCAGTTTGGTTTGCAAGGATCTAAAGAACCGGTCTCTTGTACGAGGCCAGTTTGATTTGCACGGGCCTAAAGAATCAGTCTCTTGTACGAGGCCAGTTTGGTTTGCACGGGTCTAAAGAACCGGTCTCTTGTACGAGGCCATTTTGGTTTGCATGGGTCCAAAGAATCGATTTTTTGTACGAGGTCATTTTGGTTTGCACGGGTCCAAAGAATCAGTTTCTTGTACGAGGCCAGTTTGGTTTGCACAAGTCTAAAGAACCGGTCTCTTGTACAAGGCCATTTTGGTTTGCACGGGTCCAAAGAATCGGTTTCTTGTAAGAGGCCAGATTGGTTTGCACAAGTCTAAAGAACCGGTCTCTTGTACAAGGCCAGATTGGTTTGCACAGGTCTAAAGAACCAGTCTCTTGTAAAAGGCCAGATTGATTTGCATGGGTCTGACCGTTTGCTAAGGGGAAAGTGCGCCAGGCTCAGAGGTGGAGCGCATCTTGCACGTTTGGAATTGGTTGGGTCGGTTTTGTGACCCCCAAGCTTACATCAAGGGACTTCTGGATTGAATTTTCCGACGTAATGTAAACCAGCTAACATAAACAACGGACGAGGCATGCTGGATTCGAGCCTATCGGGATCAGGGCTGAGAATTCCATTTCCCGGGCAGGCGATTTGGATCTGTTGCTCTGTGACTATTGAACTGTATCAAGCGAAATTTCACTCTGGCAGCAAGATGAAGCACCGAATCTCAAACCGGGTCTTCGTTCTCATGGGCAAAGGAGAAAGCGCAGGGGCGTCCAAGTGGGAGCATCAAGAGCACGCCTTGTTTCCATCGTCTGTTCGCACATGTAGGGTCTAGGGATGCCAGCTTCCAGGTTGGGCCTGGAGTTCTCATTTACCCTAAAAGAAATAAAAACCTATAACCCAGCTACACAGAAGGCAATGCAGTTTAAAAAAATAAGATGTGTTGCAGTAGTGCAAACAATACAAATTTCACCTCTGGAGGACTTCCAGGCAACTGAATTCTAGACTGCAGATATCAGTTTTCTTGGACAAAAATGCCTGCTTAGGAGAGTGGGCTCTAGGGCACTGTGTCCCATTGAAGTCCCTCCCTTCCCCCCCCCCAACCTCAGGCACCACCCCCAAAGTCTCCAGGAATTACCCAGTCCAGAACTGGCAACCCAACAAGCCTGAGACTCTTGCAGTGGAAATGTGATTATAGTTTGGAAACTTCAGTGGGTACAAAAGGCTTGTCTTCTGGACAGACACTATCACACAAGAGCATATCGTACCAACACTGAGGGCGTTTTCCCACTCTAATCACCTTCTCTTGGCCTCACTCCTATTGTAGCCAAGTAGCTGGAGGTCCCCTCTCTGCACTCTACTACATAGGCAGCTGACAACGCAGGCCACTCCTCAATCGGCTACTACTGAAACAAGGTTTCAGCTGCTGGGCCATTCCCAAGGCGCTCTTCAAAACGGCGCTTTGATGACTCCCTAATGCAGATGCTGGGTCGTATGGAAGTCTGGCGCTGCCAAGACCAGAAATGACGTGGCGCTTGAGAGTAGCAGCTGCATAGGGGGGCTATGAGTAAGTGGGGAAACGCTCTTAGAGACAGCTCCCTCATGGTGTGGTGGTTAAGAGCAGATGGATTCCAATCGGGAGAACCAGGTTTGATGCCCCACTCCTCCCACCTTGAGTGGGTAGAGGCTTATTCTCAGGGAACCCGTGGGCACTACGCCACTGGCCACCTGTCAGGAGTGCTTTGATTGTGTGTTCCTGCATTGCAGGGGGTTGGACTGGATGGCCCTTGGGGGTCTCTTCCAACTCTATGATTCTATGATTCTGTTATTAAGGGTGTCAGTGCAAGAATCATACATTCGCTGCAGGGCAAAACGTTAGTGTACAATCGGCCAAAGAGCCACATGGAGAATAGGAAGAACAAAGGACAACCCAGAGAGAGGACAGCTCAGCGGGCACTTCCCACGTTAAAACAAAGAGAGAGAGAGACCCCATCTGCTAGACAAGGCATGGGACACTCTCAAGTGCACATTTTAGGGGTGATGTAATGCCCCTAATGTCCAGGGCATTGCTTGAGTCACTCCCTCCAACAACATGTGCCAAACAGTTCAAGGGAGAGTTCACCAGTGGTGTAGGAGGTTAAGAGCTCGTGTATCTAATCTGGAGGAACCGGGTTTGATTCCCGGCTCTGCTGCCTGAGCTGTGGAGGCTTATCTGGGGAATTCAGATTAGCCTGTGCACTCCCACACATGCCAGCTGGGTGACCTTGGGCTAGTCACAGCTCTTTGAGAAAGCTCTTCAGCTCCCATTCCCAATCTCTCACAGGGCAGTGTTTGTTGTGAGGGGGGAAGGGCAAGGAGATTGTCAGCCCCTTTGAGTCTCCTGCAGGAGAGAAAGTGGGGATATAAATAAAAAAAAGATGAACAGAAAGGGGTGGGGATGTTGCCTTCCGGCGATGGTGTGATGTCACTTCCCATTACAAACCTTGGAGGTGACTCCTAGTGGGGCCAGTCATAATGGTCCCTCATTTCCACAGTCCCTGCCCCCCCCCCCATGATCCTGCTAGCAAAAGGGTCCCAACTGGCCACCCTAAATCCTTCCCCCAACTCCTTATGGGCCCCCAGCTTCAAATGTATTATAAAACAGCTATTTGTAAGAATCCATAAATTCCCTAAAATGGTATCAGTTTCTATGAACAGCACGTAGGGGTGTGGCAAGCTAATCTGGAAAAGAAGTTATTAGGGAATGACCGAGGGTCTTAAGCCTTCCCTTTCCCAAATTCTTCTTTTTGATTTTCTAACTGGATGGAGCAGGAAAATAATTTTTGAAAGGGTCTGTATTGTCGGACTCTTTAGTAGCGTATTTGGGCATTTATCTTTTTATCAGCTGACAGGTGGAAGGTAGCGGGCCTGCCTCATTTTTCTAATTATAAGGGATCTCCTAGATGTAGAGAGGGGACATAAATTAAAAGCTAGACTGGATCACCTGTGACTCTCTTCGTAAAGCTGCACAGCCAAACTTCAAGGTATCTGCTTCTCATTTCGAAATGTTATTAAAGCTATTACTGAGGAACCCCGAGTCCCAGCCCAGCCCTGGTAATCGACACCTCGAAAGCAACCGGGCAGATTTACAGAGTGCTGAGAAGTAAATTTGTTCTAGTAGGATGAACCTTTGATAGCCCTTCTGTTTTATGAAAAAAAAGGGAAAGGGCAGAATTGGGGCCCAAAAAGACCGAGCAGATGAACCATGTCTCGGAGTCTGCCTCGTTTTGGGGGGCAGTGTGTTCACAGGGACCGGTCTGAAGTCCGCATCCTCAGAACACAGCGATTCGAGATTCGAGTCCAGTAGGAGTCGACAAGGTTTTGGGGGTGGAGAGTCAAAAGTCCCTTCATCCCATACAAGTAGGAATAGAGACGCCTGAGCCCTCATACACAACCCTGTTAGAAGATGGGATGTTTTGTAACAATATTGGCTTACAGTCTATCACATGCAAAGAATCCTTCTAATCCATTCACTGGCATCATGTTAATTAATGATATTGTCAGCGTTATTGGTGTAATAGTTATTGATATATTCCACCTAGTATTTTGCTAGTGTATATGATAAGGGATGGTTGTTCTCTTGTTGCTGTTGTTACATTGCATACCAATGTGCTGCTATGCTTTCGTTGGATGGAATTTTCTTTTGGGGATGATATGCTGCTTTGACTTTGAAAAAGTGTACCATATCGCGGACCCGCTAATTTGCTGGACTTCATTGCCTATGCTCCATTGATGTTTTCCCTTTATACCGCGTGATGCTATTGATAGCCTTTGTTAGCATTTCGATATTGTAATTCATATTGTTGTTGTACGCCATCCTGAGCCCTTTGGAGGAGGGCGGGATATAAATTGAATAAACCTTAAAGCAACTCATGGAGAGAATGAACCCCAGCAGCCCAGAGAAGGCTTGGGCCCAGAGGTGGGATCCAGCAGGTTCTGCAACTCAGTCTCCCCTAGGAGTGGGTTACTAATTATTTGTGGGCAAAGCCCCAGAGCAGGGTTACTTAATTGGGTCTGCTTCTTCCATTGTAGGGAATTCCCATTTAGGTCCAAAAAAATCATAAAGTCCTGTTGTTTCCTATGTGGCTGGTTAGCGAAGGTAGAAAACGGGATAATTCTCCCTGTTGGGCTGTTTTAAAAACATGTTTTAGAAATATGGTAAAGTTCCTTGTTTAAGGAAAGTATCCTTCTTTTGATTTCTAGAAACAAAATTAAGTATTTGAAAGTATTAAGTATTTGACAGGCAGTCAATTAGAGGAGAAGTAATTGTTTCTGTTGGCAGTAGACGATAGGACTTGCTATTATGGACAGAAAGATACCAGCTAGAAATTAGGAACTTTTTTTTACAGTAAGAGTTTTTTACAGTAACAGAGAAATTATTAATGCCCCGCCCCCCCGAATGTTCACACGCTTCCCATCGTGCCCTCGCCAGTCCTACCATTGGCGCTACGCCACTGTTTGAATCCCACCACCATGGGAACCTGTTACTAAAATTTTTGGATCCCACCACTGCTTGGGCCTGCCAATTCCAGGTTGGGAAACACTTGGAGATTTGGGGGGTGGAGCCTCTGGAGAGCAGGTTTGGGGAAGGAACTCATCATGGTAAAAATGCTCTAGACTCCGCCCTCCAAAGCAGCCATTTTACAGAGGAACTCGAACATCTGGAAATCAGGCACAACTCCAGTGGATCTCCAGATCTCACCTTGAGGTTGGCAAAAGGATTGACAGCTCCTTAGGAAATACCTGTAAATTTAGGGTAGACCCCCCCCGCCTGACCTTCGTGTAGGAAAGCCAGCTTTTGAAAACTTTTGAGAGCTGTCTGCGCAGAGGTGGAGGGGGCGGGGCTTGGTGGCAGCAGGCAGCCCAGTGGGTGCCACGGCCACCCGCCATCTGCCTCCCTGCAGGCCAGCTGCTGGGGGTGGGGCTTGGTGGTGCGCAACTGGGCGCACACCCTTTGGTCCTGGGGGGTGTTTGGTGCCCCCTTACATGACTGAAAGGCGTGCGTCCGGGGACCTGGGTGTCCCCATGACCTTAGGGTGGTATGTCCCTGGGGTAGAAGAACCTGGGGCGATTGGGGTTTAGGAAAGGGAGGGACCTCAGAAGTTTATAATGCTGCAGGAGATACCCTACAAGGAAGTCATTTTCTCTAGGGACATTGCTCTCTGTTATGTGGAGATCAGTTATAATCCGGAAGGTCTCCAGCCCCCAACTGGAGGTTGGCTACCCTAGCTGACAACCTTACGTCATGTAGAGCCCCGGAGGACTCTGAAAATTAGCGTCGGCCATCCCCAAAGGCAGGGGGAAGGACGGGAGCCTGGTTGTTCACGACAGCAGGACGAGGTGGCTTTTTTCAGCTCTCTAACCTCCTCGAGGCAATCGTGTAACGGACCCCATCCCGGCCCAGAAAGCTCGATGACAAATTTGGAATGGTGCTAGGCCGACGCTGAGAAAGTCGCTCGCCTCCAAAAAGAGCGAAATTAAATCATACGCCCCCCCGCCCCGCCCCGCCAGACCCGCTCTCTGGGATGCCCCTGTCAAAAGGGCTTTATGAAATGTGTGCCGGGGTCTTCCCAACTGCCCCTTCAGTGCCTCAGCTGAGTCCCACACCCAAGACCGGCCCTTCTGATTCATAAATGATGTGTGTTAGTTTAATCTGTTTTTCACAGAGGGTGCCTGAGAGCAGGAAAATTAGAACCAGGTAGAGGGAACTATTATTCCTGTCTCATAAGGGTGCTTCGGTTACATGAGGACCACATTAAGGTAACATCTGGTCTGTATTTCTCGAACTATTTTCCCTTTTATCACGAGAAAGGATCGGCAACCCATCCCGCGACTGCTCTTAATTTAGGCCCAAATATTACTGATGAAACGTTGTACAACATGCTGTTATCTATTAAAACAATTTCCCCGAAGGAAAACTTGATACTTTTATATTTTCCAGCAAAGCCTATCGCAACCCGCTAACTGGAGCGGCTGGAATGACATTCCCTCGTAATCCCTCGCCCGTTCAAAATGCTGCGGGAATGCGTCCGAAAGGACAGGCCAGCTGCTGAGGGAGTTACTGCGGTCCCCCCCCCCCCCCAAGTGGGGTGAGGGGGTAAGGTTGCCAGATCCTGGTTGGGAAACTCCTGGAAATTTGGGGACTGGGCCTAAGGAGAGCAGGGACTTCAGTGGGGTGCAACGCTGTAGGATTTATCCTCCAAAGCTTCCATTTTCTCCAGGGAAACTGATCTCTGTAGTCATAGAATCATAGAGTTGGAAGAGACCCCCAAGGGCCATCAAGTCCAACCCCCTGCAATGCAGGAACACACAATCAAAGCACTCCTGATAGGTGGCCATCCAGCCTCTCTTTTAAAACCTCCAAAGAAGGAGTCTCCACCACACTCTGAGGTAGTGTATTCCACTGTCGAACGGGCAGAATTTGAGGTCACAGAAGTAGCACTGAAAGGGGCTTTCCCCACTCACCTTCTGCTGCGCGCTGCTCTCGCACCCCCTCAGCGCGCGTCATTCCTGGCGTGCTCTCGGGGTTCCCCACAACCCCACGCTCATCAAAAGGTGCCGTTTCTTCAGCGCCAGGAATGACGCGCGCTGAGGTGGTGCAAGAGTGGCAGCGTCGGGGCGGCTGCGTGGTTGCCACCCTTGCAAGGGGGGAGCACCGCTGGACCCCGCACTACTTTCCCGGAGTAGCGCGCAGCAGAAGGTAAGTGGGGAAAGCCCCATGGAGAATGAAATTCTCCCTGACTTTCAGTCTTGATCCAGTTCAGGATCGCTGTAGCCTAGATTTGCCAGCTCCAGGGCCCCTTCCGCACGTGCAAAATAATGCATTTTCAATCCACTTTCACAATTGTTTGCAAGTGGATTTTGCTATTCCGCACAGTAAACTCCAGCTGCAAAGTGCATTGAACATAACTTGAAAGCGTATTATTCTGCATGTGCGGAAGGGGACCAGGTTAGGAAATTTATGGAGATTTGGGGATGAAGCTGGGAAAGTCATGCCTTGGTTTGGGGGATTCCAGCATAATTTAATGCCATTGAGTCTATTCTCCAAAGCAGCCTTTTCATCCAGAGTAACTGTCATAAAGAATGGCAGGTTGTCGGTAGTGGTTTAAATGGGGTTTATTTACAGCTAACAATATGAACTAAAAGTTAACAGCTCACAGAAACTCTCACTGGGGCTTTCCCCACTGACAGAGTTGAACTGGTTTCTACCTAGGTTCGCCTCAGTGAATCCCCACTGCCACCGAGCTCAACATTGTTTTGTCTCAGTTCCCCCCCCCCTCAGAACTGCGACATCCTTGTCGCAGTTATGAACTACACTTTTCTGCCGGAACAAGCACGATAATCGTTTCTCAAGTGGGGAAGCATCAAAATGACACCTCATCCGTTCAACCAATCACGAGCCGCTTTTGTGGCATGTGCAGAATGGGAGAGTCGTGGCAGGCAGAAAGCGCATGTAACTGTAAACTGTAAACTGTAAAAACGGTTAAAAAAAAGAATGCTCCCGTTTCCCACCTTAATCAAATGCTCCAATCACTTATCAAGGGAGCCAAACAATAGGCACCAAGACATCCCTCACTTCCACTTAGCTTGGTTCCAGGGGGCCAACTCAGTTGCTGTGGGAACAGCCTGGAATCGCCCTCCACTGAAGGGAACCAAGTTGACCTTAGCTCCCTTCTGTAGTGGGGAAAGCCCCAGACTCTTAACTCTCCCAGGTCTCAGTTTCAACAGCTATTTTTCTGTACCTCTTAACTCCGTGACTCCATCCATCAGTTCAAAGTCTTAAAGGTACACTGTAACTGATCTCTCTAGTTTGAAAATCAGTTGTCGTTCCAGATCTTCAGGGCCCACCTGGGGGTTGGCAACTATACCTGTGGCCTGCAGCATTTTGCATATGGGGAAAGTTGCACATTTTATACGAAATGCCTTACAGAAAAGATTGTCTGCAACTGCTTTAAATTAAGAAATGAAAACATTTCTTTTTTTAAAAGCTGATTGTCTGATTCAGCTCCGTCTTCAGGAGTGATGCGAAGTGACTTCTGGTTTGATTCGAGGGCATTTCCCAGCATTTGCATTTGAACAGACCATTTGACGACGAAGAAGAAGAGTTGGATTTATATCCCCCTTTTCTCTCCTGTAAGGAGACTCAAAGGGGCTTACAAACTCCTTCCCCCCCCCCCCCACAACAAACACAGCAGGGCTAGATTTCGGGGGTGCGATCCCAAAGTATAGAGGGGAACAGGAGCTTTGTGCAGCACTCAGAAGAGATTGGTATTCCTGGTCATACAGGCTGGTCTTTAGACAATGGTAAATTTCGGTGGCGGCGCTCTTAACCACTATATCATGCTGGCTGTCTTTGTGATGGATTATTCCCAAGGTGTGGATAGGATCTGTGGATGGGAAAGAAGGTTGGTCATCTGTGGCATCCCCCTGTTCAATATTAGAAGAAGAAGAAGAAGAAGAAGAAGAAGAAGAAGAAGAAGAAGAAGAAGAAGAAGAAGAAGAAGAAGAAGAAGAAGAAGAAGAAGAAGAAGAAGAAGAAGAAGAAGAAGAAGAAGAGGAAGAGGAGGAGGAGGAGGAGGAGGAGGAGGAGGAGGAGGAGGAGGAGGAGTTTGGATTTATATCCACCCTTTCTCTCCTGCAGGAGACTCAAAGGGGCTTACAATCTCCTTGCCCTTCCCCTCTCACAACAAACACCCTGTGAGGTAGGCAGGGCTGAGAGAGTTCCAAGAAGCTGTGACTAGCCCAAGGTTACCCAGCTGGCGTGTGTGGGAGTGTACAGGCTAATCTGAATTCCCCAGATAAGACTTCACAGCTCAGGTGGCAGAGCTGGGAATCAAACCCGGCTCCTCCAGATTAGATACACGAGCTCTTAACCTCCTACGCCACTGCTGCTCCCTGAAGAAGAAACAACTCCTGGGGAGGGGAGGGATAAGGGGGGGGAAATGTAAAGTTTGGATAAAATATAAAGTTTTGTATGTGTGTGTACGGAACCGGTCCGAATATATCAATTTAAAAAATATTTTTTTAAAGAGAAGGTGGTGAGACCTTGAAAACTAATTCAACAGGCATTTTCATGGCCCGGTGACTTTTTTTGTCAAAGGTGTGAATTACTCACCAAAATGAGGAGCTGTATATAGGTATGTATGGGTATATATGACACACAAATGATGCTCTTATTCTCACATTATTAACTTATTTATTTTATTTATTTTATTTTATTAAACTTATAGGCCGCCTATCCCCGAAGGGCTCAACTTATGGTATTTACTGTCTCAAGACTTGGAAGCCGCTTTGTTTTTTAAAGGCGTAGACAAAATTCATAGCAGACATGTCTATTACGGTCAACAGCCATGATAGCTAAATGGAGCTTTCATATACAGGAGCTGTCTACCTCATATTAGCAGATGATGTTGAAAAACAGCTGAAGAAAACTGTTGCCATGCTTCATAGAAATATCACACGGGCTTCTTTTGGACCAGATTTTGAAAGTCCAGAATGGTTTGAAGTGAACGCTCCAAGGGATGCGTACTCTTTCACTTTCCAAAATGATAGTTTTTCTCTTTTTTTTGACCGGAGGTATCCCTCTAGAACTTTTCTGCCATGTTTCCAAGGAATATAACCCGCTGACGCTCCTCTGATGTCCTTCTCATCTTTTCTTTCTTTCTTTTTTGACTGTGCTGCTACTTCTCAATGGTCCTTTCCACACAGACACTTTGGCCCCTTCCGCACACGCAGAATAATGCCTTTTCAAACTACTTTTATTTTATTTATTTATTCATTCATTGGGTTTATAAACCGCCCTCCCCCGAAGGGCTCAGGGCGGTGTACAACATGTAAATAGAGCACAATCAGATTAAAATACAATTAAGATGGCTCTAATAAAAATAAACCCTACTCCATTAAAATACAACTTATAAATTAATATAATATTAATGTCAACTAAGGTGGCGCCTACTATCAATTCCCTCTAAAACCATACATCGGAAGGGAAGGGCGGTAGGCAGGGGCGTAACGAGGCAGCCCTGGGCAAACTGGAGCCCTGGGCAAAACCTGAGTTGGATGCCCCCCCCCCCCATGGGCGGCCACTCCACCATGACCAAATTTTTTTTTGCACCAGGACATTGGTGCCTGCAGGGGGGCCAAAGTTATGGACCCTCAAAACTGTAGCCCCCATCTCCTATTAGCTCCCATTGGAAACAATGGGGGATAGGGGCACCCCCTTTGGAAGTCCATAACTTTGGACTCCCTGAACCAAACCTCACCAAACCTGGGGGGTAGCATAAGGACAGTCTCCTGATGATACGCTGAAATTTTGGTGCCGCTAGCCTAAAAACTGCACCCCCTGCAGGCCAAGAATGGAAAACCACTAAAATACCCAAAAACGAACCCAGCATTTTGATGCCGCCCACAAGATGATGCCCTGGGCAGCTGCCCACCTTGCCCAATGGGCATTACGCCAGTGGCGGTAGGGCCACATGATGTTATTGCAGCAAAGGAGGAAGGAGAAAGGACCGGGGGGGGGGATCAATCAACTGCCAGACCCCTCGAAGCGTCCGGTGGAACACCCTCGGCCTTGCAGGCCCTGTGGAATTCAGCAAGGTCCCGCAGGGGTCTGGACAGCTGGGATGGAAGAGCGCTGCCCACCAGGCGGGGGCCAGAGCTGGGAAGGTTCTGTCCCGGGGGGAGGCTAGCCGTATCATGGAGGGGCCAGGGATCACCAGCAAGTTGGCCTCTGCTGATCGCAGAGACCGATTCGGGACATATGGGGTAAGACGGTCCTGCAGGTACGGAGGTCCCAAGCCGCGCAACTTTCACAACTGTTTGCAAGTGGATTTTGCTATTCCGCACAGCTTCAAAGAGCATTGAAAGCAGTTTGAAAGTACATTATTCTGCATGTGCGGAATGAGCCTTTGAAACGATTTGAGGCTGGGGGTGAAATCTATGAAGTGAAATCTTTTCAATTGCGGGTGGGGTGAAATCTATGAAGCATCGCTTAAAGAAGCCATGTCAAATTGCAGCATGAAGCACTGAAGTATCATAGAATCATACAGTTGGGGGAGACCACATCAAGTCCAATCCCCTGGCAAGCAGGAACACACAATCAAAGCACTCTCGACATATGTTCATCCAGCCTCTCTCTAAAAACCTCCGAAGGACGAGACTCCACCACACTCCGAGGTGGTACAATCCACTGTCGAACAACCCTTCCTGTTAGGAGGTTCTTCCTAATGTTTATTTATTTATTTATTTATACTTTCAGCTTTTATACCGCCCCGTCCCCGAGGTACAGTTTAAGAGGTACAGTTTAGGTAGAATCTCTTTTCCTGCATCTTGAATCCACAATGTTTATTTTTTTAATCCACAAAATAAAATGTTTTTTTAACGGAAAAATCACAAAATGGCATCCAGGAAGCATTTCGAGGGGGCGAGTCCAAATGAACAAGGGGGATCGAAAACGTTTTGCAAAGGTTTTGCAAACGTGTGCGGAAAGGGCCTTTCTTAAGTTTCACAGCAACATTGTGGGTGGGGAAGCTGTCAGACTGCAGGGGAAACTTACTGAGAGGGTGACAAGCATATTCTTTGTGGTCCGAATGGATTATGATGTTTAAACATATTTTTGCAAACTCTCCAGATCTGACCATTCCCCTCCTCACAGTACACGTGCTGCTAGGAGCAGCAGTGGCGTAGGAGGTTAAGAGCTCATGTATCTAATCTGGAGGAACCAGGTTTGATTCCCAGCTCTGCCGCCTGAGCTGTGGAGGCTTATCTGGGGAATTCAGATTAGCCTGTGCACTCCCACACACGCCAGCTGGGTGACCTTGGGCTAGTCACAGCTTCTCGGAGCTCTCTCAGCCCCACCTACCTCTCAGGGTGTTTGTTGTGAGGGGGGAAGGGCAAGGAGATTGTAAGCCCCTTTGAGTCTCCTGCAGGAGAGAAAGGAGGGATATCAATCCAAACTCTTCTTCTTCTTCTTCTTCTTCTTCTTCTTCTTCTTCTTCTTCTTCTTCTTCTTCTTCTTCTTCTTCTTCTTCTTCTTCTTCTTCGTCTTCTTCTTCTTCTTCTTCTTCTTCTTCTACTCCTCAAATGGCCCTTTCTACACAAACACTTCAAAACATTTTGAGGCTGGAATTAAAACATTTCTTCCAGGGAATTCTGCACAGTTTTTATCCCAGAACATTTTATTCCCAGCCTGGAAATGTTTTAAACGCATCCTCAAGAATAGCGATTCTTCGCTGAAACATTTTCAAAATGTTTCACTTTTAAAAACATGCTGTTTTTACCAAACTCAGAGCGGTCGTGATCTTCTCGCGAGGCTTTGGGGTAGACTTGCTTAGGATTCCCGTCTGATCCCTTTTCTTTATTTCGCCTTCGTCTTGGCGGTTCAGAGTCCCAGCTCGAAATCAAAGGGAGTTCCCAGCGCCGCCCCCCGCCCCGACCTTCTCCTCTGGCCCCTATTAGCTCTCTGGGCATCACCAGCAGGGGTGATCGGCGAATTATCACGGCTGGACAATTACGAAGGCATCACCTGTCGCTAAGATAAGCCAGAAGGGGGAAGATAAGTCTTTAATTAGCAGAGGGCGGTTGCTGCTGCCTCCTCCTGCCTCCGGAAGCTCCTTGGCCCAGGAACGAGGTCAGGCTATCAAAGGCAAGCTCCAGCAGACAGGAATATTGTAAAGCTTCAAGGTGCCTGCGTTCTAATAAAGGTCCCTTCCGCACCTGCAGAATAATTCACTTTCGATCCACTTTCACAATTGTTTGCAAGTGGATTCTGCTATTCCGCACAGTAAAATCCAGCTGCAAAGCGGATTGAAAGCGCATTATTCTGCATGTGCAGAAGGGGCCAAACTCTTGAAGCATCAGGGAGGTCACTGGCAACCGTAGCCTGGGGACCAGGACATCAGGACATATCTGAGGTCAGGAATATGTGGGCCAAAGCATTTTTCACTGGTGCTTTGGCTCTGTTCAGAGCTAATAGTGGCGTAGGAGGTTAAGAGCTCGTGTATCTAATCTGGAGGAACCGGGTTTGATTCCCAGCTCTGCCACCTGAGCTGTGGAGGCTTATCTGAGGAATTCAGATTAGCCTGTACACTCCCACCCACGCCAGCTGGGTGACCTTGGGCTAGTCACAGCTTCTCGGAGCTCTCTCAGCCCCACCTACCTCACAGGGTGTTTGTTGTGAGAGGGGAAGGGCAAGGAGATTGTAAACCCCTTTGAGTCTCCTGCAGGAGAGAAAGGGTGAATATAAATCCAAACTACTCCTCCTACTCCTCCTACTCCTCCTACTCCTCCTACTCTTCTTCTTCTTCTTCTTCTTCTTCTTCTTCTTCTTCTTCTTCTTCTTCTTCTTCTTCTTCTTCTTCTTCTTCTTCTAATATTGAACAGGGGGATGCCACAGGTGACCAACCTTCTTCCCCATCCACAGATCCTATCCACACCTTGGGAATAATCCATCACAAAGACAGCCAGCATGATATAGTGGTTAAGAGCGCCGCCACCGAAATTTACCATTGTCTAAAGACCAGCCTGTATGACCAGGAATACCAATCTCTTCTGAGTGCTGCACAAAGCTCCTGTTCCCCTCTATACTTTGGGATCGCACCCCCAAAATCTAGCCCTGCTGTATATTTAGAACAGCTGGTTAACTATAAGTGCAGATGGGTCATGACAAAAGTAAGGTGCAACTCATTCCCCTCTACCTTCAAGGTGGTTTCCTTAACATCCCACGAAGCGAGCGTTGTTGTCGGTACTGTCCCAACACTATGGACTCAATCCCTCATATCCTGCTTTACTGTTCGAGGTATAACGATATTAGAACTGATCCGGGAGCTTTACTACCTCTAGTACGTATGTTTTTCTCAGACAAACTAAAAATGGCTAAGCTATTGAACAGCCCTAATGCAGAAATTTCTGAAGCAATTGCTACATTTTTAATCCGTGTTCTACATGATATGTAACAATGATCCTGTTATTGTACTTGGAATGTATGGTACTTCTGGTTTTATGCCTAATAAAGGTTTTTGGATTGATTGGGTTGGATTGGTTAAGAGCAGGTGGATTCTAATCTGGAGAACCAGGTTTGATTCCCCACTCCTCCACCTGAGTAGCAGAGGCTTATCTGGTGGACCCAGTGGTGGGTTTCAGCAGGTTCGCACCACTTCGGCAGAACCGGTTGTTAAAATGGTGCTTGTAAACAACCAGTTATTAAATTATTTGAATCTTGCCACCGGAGCCAGTTGTTAAATTATTTGAATCCCTCCAATGGGTTCACCAGATGTGTTTCCGCACTCATACATTCCTGCTGGGTGACCTTGGGCTAGTCCCAGTTCTCTCAGAACTCTCTCAGCCCCCCTGCCTCGCAAGGTGTCTGTTGTGGGGAGAGGAAGGGAAAGGAGCTTATAGGCCACCTTGAGTCTCCTTACAAGAGAGAAAGGTGGGGTATAAATCCAAAAATCTTATTTTCTTCTTATCTTCAACTAAAGGAGACGACTGGCTAGTCAAGAGCATCTTGTGCTGGAAAAAGATGATGCCATCCGCTGAGCCAAAGTGACTGGATCCAACCCAAATGTTGGAAATGTGTGTGGTCAAGCAAAGAGAAAAATACTGACAAAAATAGAAGGGCTTTTTGGTTCCTCTGCGCATGTTTAAAACCTTATCTCGCCTCCACTGCCTGGAGAACCGATTGCAAATAAGACAACACGCTAATCTTCAGATTAGCCGCCTTAGCCTGTCGATTGATTACCGATCGGTAAACAATGTCCACAATTAATCTGCTGTTGGAGACACAAACTTCCCAGGAGCCTATTCTCCTACAGGCCTCTTCACAAAGGGATGTCCAGATAAAATCCCAGGAATGTTAATTCCGACAAATATCCCTGATGCCCATAACAAAAGGATGTGTGGGGAGGGGGCGTGCGGCGAATCCCAGGAGCTGAAGGCAGCCGTGGGGCGGCTGTGCCCCTTGGCTCTGTGGTCCTATATTTGTTTGTGGACTGGTGACTCTCCCAGCGGGATCTGACGGGTTTGCCCCAAACTGGGATGACGTCTCTTGCCCGGAGTGGAAGGTTGGGGTGCCCTGCCATCAAAAGCCCGGCTCTCTCTTTGTGACGGCTGGTGACATTTGTGGGCATGACAGAGGTCTGTGGGGCGGTGGGGGGCCGGCATTGTCTGGCAGACCTTTTGGTCCCCGGGTAGACTGCTTGTCTTGGGATTTGGGAGAGCTAATTGCTCCCAAAGCCACCCGGCCTTCTGGTCTGCAGCAAGGTCCTCGGCTCATTTATTCCGGGAGTAACGCGCCGCTCGGAAGTGAAAGGTGGTGTCAGGTTGGGCCTCTTGCCCTTTGGAGCTGGGTGGAGGGAGGGACACCTTGAGAACGCAGCAAGAGGAAGCATTTTTTTTCCTGAATAATGATTCTGAGGACATCAGCGAGCCCTTTCTGGGTGTGAATCCCATGCTTTGAACGAAGAAGAAGAAGAAGAAGAAGAAGAAGAAGAAGAAGAAGAAGAAGAAGAAGAAGAAGAAGAAGAAGAAGAAGAAGAAGAAGAAGAAGAAGAAGAAGAAGAAGAAGAAGAAGAAGAAGAAGAAGAAGAAGAAGAAGAGAAGTCTGAATTTATACCCCACCTTTCTCTCCTGTAAGGAGACTCAAGGTGGCTTACAAGCTCCTTTCCCTTCCTCTCCCCACAACAGACACCTGGTGAGGCAGGTGGGGATGAGAGAGTTCTGAAAGAACTGGGACTATCCCGAAGTCACCCAGCAGGACTGTAGGAGTGCAGAAACACATCTGGTTCACCAGATAAGCCTCAGCCACTCAGGTGGAGGAGTGCGGGATCAAACCCGGTTCTCCAGATTAGAATCCACCTGCTCTTAACCACTATATCACGCTGGAGAGAGTGAGATCGACTGTAAAAATCATGCATGGAGGGTTTCTTTTGGCTGTCCTTTTTTAATCTATACATCTTTATTCAATTCTTCAAAGGGAATACATACTTAGAGAGCCAGCGTGGTGTAATGGCTAAGAGCAGGTGCACTCTAATCTGGAGGAACCGGGTTTGATTCCCCGCTCTGCCACTTGAGCTGTGGGGGGCTTATCTGGTGAACCAGATTAGCTTGTGCACTCCAACACATGCCAGGTGTTTGTTGGGGGGGGGAAGGGAAAGGAGATTGTAAGCCCCTTTGAGTCTCCTTACAGGAGAGAAAGGGGGGATATAAATCCAAACTCTTCTTCTTAGATACAGATAAGATGAACATACATTCAAAAAAGAATAAAAATCACATTTGATTAGCATTATAAAGGTATTGCCCTGCACCTTCACATGGGTCTGAGAAAAGACAATCTTACATTCTGTCTCTAATATACATTATCTGCAAACAATCTGAAAAAAAAAGACTTAATATCCATACTTTGTTCTAAAACTTAAACCCAGCTTAGAATAAATCCGAGCCTTGATGTCCGTTCATAAATTCTAACCAGGGCAAGCATATTCTCTCTCATTTTTTTTCTAACGGGCTTTCTTTCAGCCTTTGGGTTAGTTTATCTAATTCAGCGTACTCCCCATATTTTATCCAACCATTCCTCTACGGTCGGAATCGTCGACATTTTCCAGCTCTTAGCCCGTCCTGACTCTTGAAACTGTGCTTTTCTGTTTCTAAAACAGATTGCCTCCACGCCCCATCGGTAGACAACCGTCTCGCGGTGGAAATAATTGCGCCTGACTTAATGGAAGTTATCAGCCAGTTTTCCCGCCAACCTGAAGAAACAGGCTCATGGTAGAAGAGATGTAATTCGCAAGTATTAATAAAAGACCCCCCTCTCCCCCTCCCACCCCATGAGGGCAATGCAATAGTGATCACATCAGCCCAGATGTTTGCTAAATGAAAAACAGGTCTGGTCCGTGGCCTCTTTAAGATGTGACGGGGGTCATTACTGGAACATCATGGAGAAAGATTTCAGCCCAGTGTGGGGGGGAATGGGACCTTGTTAATTATTTCAAACTGAGCTGTCAAACCGAGCCAGAATAGTTCGGAGAGGGGAACCTCTATTGCAGGCTGGCAAACAAGGACTAGCGAGTCTAGTGAAAGCCTTTGGCAATACATCGGCAATACAACAACTAGCGAACTAGTGTTAGTCTGGGACTGGTAAATAAATGCCACTGGCCTCATCATTTTCATGGCCACTGAACGAGACTTTAAAAGTGGATTTAATCCGCTTTGAGGATCATTGGAGGTGGAGGATGAACCCGTAAAATAAGTAAAGAAGGGGGACAGTTATTTCGGGTTATGCTCGGTTTGCCAGGGACGTCCTGGTAGCTGCAGGAGGGGGGGGTCTTAACAGCAGCAAACTGAGGCCAATGATGCAATGATGTCACTTCCACAGGGTACCAGTAATGACATCAGCACGTCACCAGCATCACAGGGACACTCTGGTACTAGGGCAAAAACTCTATGGTAGAACTGGTTGTGGTGGGTCTTCTGGGCAGTGTGGCCATGGTCTGGCAGACCACGGCCACACAGCCTGGAAAACCCACCACAACCAGTTGAATCTGGCCGTGAAAGCCTTCGACAATCTATGGTAGAAGTTTTTAACATAGAGGTTTTGCCTAAATACTAGAACATTCATGTGTGATTGGTGATGAAATAATGGGCCCCTTCGCACTGTAGGATTCGACCTTAGTTCGATGTAGGTCCAACCCGGGTACTCCGCAGACAGTCAGAGCGCTCAACCTATGTCTGTCTCTGGCTCCCCACCCCCCCTTACCCTTCAAGTAAATTTTCGAGCTCAACTGGGAGGTACAACTTCCTGGCTTAACCTCCAGGGCTGTAATCTCAGCTAAAGCCGGGCGGAGGCGAATCTCCTCAGCCTCGACTCTGCCAGCCAGCCAATCACAGTGCAGTATTTCGGCCATGCACAGAATGGGAGACTCGTGGCGGCAGCAAGAAGTGTGCCTTTAAAAAATCCTCATACATAGCTCCTATGTTGGTAAACAGAAAAAAAGGGACACACACTCACGTTTCTCGCCATAGAACGGCAGCCAATCGTGGGAATGAGAGGAGCTGAAGACGCTGTGAGGTAATCCCGCCCTCTAAACTCAGCTCCAGAGACACGGTAGTCAACTAAGTTAAAGCGGAGTAACAGAGGAGTCAAGCCTAGGTAACAATTTCTAAAGACACGAAGCCAAACTCCTAGTTGCTCTCTTGCTGTGCGGAGGGCTCAATGGGCCCCTCAAGACTGTAGATTCGACCTTAGTTCGATGTAGGTCCAACCCGGGTACTCCGCACAGCCGTAGCGTTCAACTCATGTCTGTCTCGGCTCCCCCACCCCCACCCCCGTTAAATTTTCGAGCTCAACTGGGAGGTACAACTTCCTGGCGAATCCAGGGTTGCACCCTTGTACAAAGCCGGGCGGAGGCGAATCTCTCACCGACCCCCCCTGCCAGCCAGCCAATCACAGTGCAGTATTTCGGCCATGCACAGAATGGGAGACTCGTGGCGGCAGCAAGAAGTGTGCCTTTAAAAAATCCTCATACATAGCTCCTATGTTGGTAAACAGAAAAAAAGGGACACACACTCACGTTTCTCGCCATAGAACGGCAGCCAATCGGGAATGAGGAGCGGAAGACGCGAGGAGGTAATCCCGCCCTCTAAACTCAGCTCCAGAGACACGAGTCAACTGCTGTGCGGAGTAACAGAGGAGTCAAGCTCAGGTAACAATTTCCAAAGACACGAGTCAAACCCTAGTTGCCTCTGCTGTGCGGAGGGGCCCAATGTCACTTTCAGTATGCACTAGAAGTGATGTCAACACATCATCGGCGACAGAGGCCTAGGCCTCAGGTGGCTTCCAATAAGTCTCTTCACTGGCTGGCTGAATGGCTGGAGTGGGGGAAACCACTGCCCCCATCAGAGGTCTGAGAACCCTAGGTTCAGCTTGAATATGGCTACCAACCTCCAGGTAGTGGCTGGAGATCTCTTGCTATTACAACTGAGGTCAGTTCACTTGGAGAAAACGGCTGCTCTGGAAGGTGGACGCTACGGTGTTATACCTCACTGAAATCTCTCCTTTCCTCAAACACTGCCCTCTTCAGGATCCTCTCCCAAAATCTCCAGCTATTTCTCAACCTGAGCTGGCCACACTACATTTGAACCTGGAAGTGACATCATCACATCAGGGCGACACTTTAGTGCTCCCCAGAACTCTATGGTTTTACTCTATGGTTGCAGCGTCAGAGAGTTGCTGATTCTCCCCCGAATTTCTCCTCGACCAGCCTGTGTAGTGATCGTGGGGAACAGGAGTCTGTGTCAGGAAGAGACCTGAAGAAGATGTGTTGGAGCAGAGGAAGACATTCCATGTATGAAGTACATGGGGTGCAAATTATTGTCTGGAGTGAGGCTGTGGAAGCCCATCAGACCTCCCATGAATGGTGGAGTTGGTGGAGTTGGCCCTGAGGTGGAACTGAGGCACAGGGTAGCTCAGAGGTGGGATCCAGCAGGTTCTCACCAGTTCCTGAGAGTGGGTTACTAATTATTTGTGTGTGCCGAGAGGGGATTACTAATTGGGTCGGCTTTTCCGTTAGAAATTCCATTTAGGTCCAAAAATCATAAAGTCCTGTTGTTTCCTATGTGGCTGGTTAGCGAAGGTAGAAAACGGGATAATTCTCCCTATTGGGCTGTTTTAAAAACATGTTTTAGAAATATGGTCAAGTTCCTTGTTTAAGGAAAGTAGCCTTCTTTTGATTTCTAGAAACAAAATTGGGCATTTGAAAGCTATTGGCATTTGTCAGGCAGTCAATTAGAGGAGAAGTAGTTGTTTCTGTTGGCAGTAGACGATAGGACTTGCTAGAATGAGTTTAAATTATGGACAGAAAGATACCAGCTGGAAATTAGGAACTTTTTTTTTTACAGTAAGAGTTTTTTACAGTAACAGAGAAATGATTAATGCCCCGCCCCCCGGAATGCCCGGCCACGCCCCTGCCGAGCCCCGCCCAACCCCACTGGTGCTACGCCACTGTTTGAATCCCACCACCAAGGGAACCTGTTACTAAAAATTTTGGATCCCACCACTGGGTAGCTCCAACAAAGAAGAATCGAATCAGGCTTGCCAATTCAGACCCACATGAAGGATCAGCTCACAGCACCCTCAGAAAGGAACATTCGGCCCTGTAGAAACATATGAGAATAAATGAAAAGGTATCTTTTGATGACTGATTAAAAGCTGGAATGGGAAAAGAATGGGGATTCAGGTAGGTTCACTAACCTCCTCGTGAGACCTGGAGTTCTCTCGGAATTAAAACTGAGCTCCGGTCTACAAAGATCAGCCCCCTTGGAGGAAAGGAGATCTTCAGAGGGCAGCCTCTATGGTATACCATAGAGTTTAAGAGAATGAAAGCCCTAGAGTGGCATCCCATCCCTGATGAGCTTCCCAAATTTTCTCTTCCCCAGACATTGTCCCCAAAGCTCCAAGAATTTCCCAAGCCAGAGATGGCAAAGCCAGATCCAGAATCTGAGGCCATTTTTGTACACCGGATAAATTTCTTCACAGGCTTACATGACATCGTGGTCTGCTTTCTATTTGCTTGTTGAATACCAACACCGTTGAAAAAAAAAACTTTTTGAAAGCCGCAACAGCCCTAAATCGACAATTTTAACCTTAAAATCTCCTCACAATTACTGTAGAAATAAGTCAGCAATTCTGAGTTATACAAGCACAAAGGGGGAACATCTGTAACCAATTTCTGTTCTCCTTCTCCTCCTCCCCTTATCCTCCCTTTGGCCATTCTGCACCGTGAAGTTTTCTATGCAGGTTTTGCAAGCCTTTTAAAATAATAACAACAATAATAATAAAGGGTTTTTAAAATATATATATAATGAATTCAAGGCTTGGAATCCCTAGAGAAGTTTAGCC
The DNA here is from genome assembly GCF_021028975.2 of Sphaerodactylus townsendi. Classification (NCBI taxonomy): domain Eukaryota; kingdom Metazoa; phylum Chordata; class Lepidosauria; order Squamata; family Sphaerodactylidae; genus Sphaerodactylus; species Sphaerodactylus townsendi. The sequence goes on from NC_059426.1 coordinate 175,887,379, forward strand.
TGGAGAGAGAATTTTTACAGCTGACATAACCCCCAGCAAAGGAGGGATTTCTAATGGAAATGCTGACAGATCCAAGAACTAGAGCAGCGGTGGCGAAACTATGGCACGGGTGCCAGAGGTGGCACTCAGAGCCCTTTCTGTGGGCACATGTGCACAGAGTTCATCGTGGGGGAGGCGGAAAATCACCCCCCACACACACACACATATCTAGGCTAGCCTGGGCATGATCCTTTACCTGGGAGTAAGCTCGGCTGCTGGCAATGGGGCTTGCTTCTGAGTAAACCCTCCTAGGGTCGTGATTCACCCATTCGAAGCATTGCACGGTTGCTTCATCAAGCTTACTCCCAAGTGACGTGCGCCTCGGAGCCAACCGTTTTTGCTAAACTAAAACCTCAGCATTCAGGTTAAATCGCCGTGTTGGCACTTTGGGATAAATAAATGGGTTTGGGGTTGCAATTTGGGCTGCACTCGGTCTCGAAAAGGTTCGCCACCACTGAACTAGAGCGTGGTCGACTTGGAGGAACTGAATGGTCAAAGTGATCTCCTTTGTCATGAGTACCGTGGTGTACAATCATGAACCAGGGAGCACCGCAAAGGGTGAAGAGAAACCCTTCCCCTTTTCCCATAATTCTAAAACACAGTGTGACCCTATGAAAATGGTTGGGAATGTGTCTTTCAGAAAAGGTAGCATTACTTCACACAAATGAGTTGTCGGCGTCAGGAATTCACTGCTACAAGAAGTGAAGGTTAAGGGGTGACACGACAGCTGGGTATAAATATTTGAAGGGATGTCGTGTTGAGAGGGAGCAAGCTTGTTTTCTGCTGCTCCAGAGGCTACAACGGGGAGTAGTGGATTCCTGATGCTGTTCAGCAGAGGAATATGCTGCCTTGGACAGTGGTGGAGTCTCCTTCTTTGGAGGTTTTTAAGCAGAGGCGGGATGGCTCTAGTTGTGCATGGCAGTGCTTTGGTTGTGCATGGCAGGGGATTGGACTTGATGGCCCTGGTGGTCTCTTCCAACTCTATGATTGGTTTCGGGGTCTGGTTCAGTATAAGGAGCTTCATGTGTGTTGCATGTTCCTGTGACAAGAGACAGGCAAAATCTGTGTAGAGGGGGTGGGAATTGGATGCAGAGGCCACTTGGTAGCAAGAAGAGTTAAACACCTGGGTGCTGTGTGGTTTCCGGGCTGTACGGTCGTGTTCTAGCAGCATTCTCTCCTGACGTTTCGCCTGCGTCTGTGGCTGGCATCTTCAGATCACCCCCCCCGCCCCCCACCCCCCCCCCCCCCCAACCCCCCCCCCCCCCCCACACACCCCCCCCCCCACCCCCCCCCCCCCCCCAAAAACCCCCCCCCCCCCCCACAATTCTCTCCTGACGTTTCGCCTGCGTCTGTGGCTGGCATCTTCAGAGAATCTGATAGTAGGAATGGAAAGCAAGTGGAGAAGATCCTCTGAAGATGCCAGCCACAGACGCAGGCGAAACGTCAGGAGAGAATGCTGCTAGAACACGGCCATACAGCCCGGAAACCACAGAGCACCCCAGCAGGGGCGCACCTGGGCAAACTGGAGCCCCGGGCAAAACCTGAGTTTGATGCCCCCCCCCCCCCACGGGCGGCCAACCTCTCCCACAGTAACCAAACAATGATTTTTTTCCACCAGGTTGTTTCAAAGTCACCATCACATTATAGAACATGCCCCAACTCACAAATCTGAAAATAGCAGAAATATTTTTGAAAACATTTTCAAAATGCTTTCGAAATGTTTTATTACTGCCATGAAAACATTTTATAGTGTTGTATCCAATCCCCCCAATTGGGGAAAACAGCATCACTTTCAATGTTATTTAAACAGAGGACCCCAGATTCTCCCTTTAAGGTGGATTTAAAAGGAGAATCTGGGCTCCCTAGTTTAAAGAAGTGATGCTGGAATCCACCCCCAAACAGCATTATTTTCAATGGTGTTTAAACTAGGGAGCCCAGATTCTCCTTGTAAATCCACCTTAAAGGGAGAATCTTGGGCCCCCAGTTTAAACGACATTGAAAGTGATGCTCTTTTTGGGGTGGATTCTCCCCCACCCTGAAACAGCATCACTGTCAATGTTTAAACCGGGGACCTCAGATTCTTTCTTTAAATCTATGCCGAAGGGGATGGATTTAATAATAATAATAATAACCTTTATTAGGCATTGAGAGAATAAAAGAAAGAAAGAAAACAAGCATTGGCAGGAAGGGGGTGGATTTAGAAGGAGAATCTGGGGAAATTTAGGGGGTGCCTGCTGTCAGGGGTGCAATTATTAAGATAGCAGCACCAAAATTTCAGAGTATCTTCGTGAGACCCTACTGATGATACCACCCAGGTTTGGTGAAGTTTGGTTCAGGGGGTCCAAAGTTATGGACCCTCAAAGGTGTAGCTCTCATCTCCTATTAGCTCCCATTGGAAACAATGGAGGATGGGGGCACTCCCTTTGGGAGTCCATAACTTTGGACTCCCTCACCAAACCTGGATGATATCATCAGGAGAGTCTTTCGAACAATCCCTGAAATTTTGGTGCTGCTAGCCTAAAAACTGCGCCCTCTGCAGGCCAAAAATGGAAAAAACACTGAAAATACAAAAAATTCCACAAACGAACCTACGCCCCCCCACAAGGCTGCGCCCAGGGCAACTGCCCACTTTGCCCAATGGGAGGAACGCCTCGGCACCCCAGTGATTCCAGCCGTGAAAGCCTTCAACAATACAGTTAAACACCTCTTTCTCACCCGCTGAGTCTCCCCTGCGTATCTGCCCCATGTCAACCTCGGCATTAGGAGGAAAATCACCTAAGATTGGGGACCACACTGGCCCTGGGGTCAGAGGCGTTCCTCCCATTGGGCAAAGTGGGCAGCTGCCCTGGGTGCAGCCCTGTGGGGGGCGCAGGTTTGTTTGTGGGATTTTATGTATTTTCAGTGTTTTTCAATTTTTGGCCTGCAGAGGGCACAATTTTTAAGGTTAGCAGCACCACAATTTCAGGGATGTTTTGGGAGACTCTCCTGATGCTATCACCCAGGTTTGGTGAGGTTTGGTTCAGGGAGTCCAAAGTTATGGACTCCCAAAGGGGGTGTCCCATCCCCCATTGTTTCCAATGGGAGCTAATAGGAGATGAGGCTACACCTTTGAGGGTCGATAACTTTGGACCCCCTGAACCAAACTTCACCAAACCTGGGAGGTATCATCAGGAGAACCTTTTACTGATACCACCCAGATTTTGTGAAGTTTGGTCCAGGGGGTCCAAAGCTATGGACTCCCAAAGGGGGTGCCCCATCATCTATTGTTTCCAATGGGAGCCAACAGAAGATGGGGGCTACACTTTTGAGGGTCCATAACTTTGGACCCCCTGAACCAAACTTCACCAAACCTGAGTGGTATCATTAGGGAAGTCTCCTAAAGATACCCTGAAAGTTTGGTGCTGCTAGTTTAACAATTGAACCCCTGCCAGCAGGCACATCCCAAATTTCCCCAGATTTTCCTTTTAAATCCCCCGGCTTAGACATGGATTTAAAGGGAGAATTTGAGGTCCCCAGTTTAAACATTGCAAGTGATGCTGTTTCAGGGTGGGGGAGAATCAACCCCAAAATAGCATCACTTCCAATGTTGTTTAAACTCGGAACCCCAGATTCTCCCTTTAAAGTGGATTTAAAAGGAGAATCTGGGCTCCCTAGTTTAAACACCATTGAAAATGATGCTGTTTGGGGGTGGATTCCAGCATCACTTGTTTAAACTAGGGAGCCCAGATTCTCCTTTGAAACACTGAACGTGATGCTGTTTCCCCCAATTGGGGGTACTGGATACAACACCATAAAATATTTTCATAGCAGTAATAAAACATTTTGAAAGCATTTTGAAAATGTTTTCAAAAATTATTTCTGCTGTGTGGCATGGCTTATTGCTGTGCTCAGATTTGTGAGTTGGGGCATGTTCTATAATGTGACGGTGACTTTGAAACAACCTGGTGTAAAAAATCATTGCTTGGTCACAGTGGGGGAGGGTGGCTGCCCATGGGGGGCGCCAAACTCCAGTTTGCCTAGATACGCCACTGGGCGTAGCTACAAGGGGGTGCGCGCGTTGCATTGGGCATGCGCCTGGGGGGGCCATCAAACTCAGGTTTTGCCCAGGGCTCCAGTTTGCCTAGTTACGCCACTGCCTGGGGTTTGTTTCCCTGCTTCTTGCAACTGCAGCAGCCAGCAGACAAGGGGTCTGAGCTTCCGAATGAGACGCAAGGCGACAATGGTTTTAGCAGGGGCATGCAAAAAGGGCGGAACAAAGGCGTAAATGTGAAAAGCAGGCAGGAGAGAAGGACACGAATATCTCAGGAGCCTGGTAAAAAATCCTGGCCCACCAAGGCAAGAATCAGCTTCAAAACAAGGATTCAATCTTTCCTCCCCCAGGGTGAATGGCCCAGGATGCTAAAAATTAGATTCCCTGAGGACCCTTCATTCATTCATTCATTCATTCATTCATTCATTCATTCATTCATTCATTCATTTTTCCTTCCTTCCTTCCTTCCTTCCTTTCTTCCTTCCTGCTTCCTTCCTTCCTTCTTTCCTTCCTTCCTTCCTTCCTCTCATTCTTTCATTCTTTCTTTCACACTGTTTGCCCGAACAGAAGAAAAGTTAGTTCTTGTAACCCACTTTTCTCTACCTTTAAGGAGACTCAAGGTAGCTTACAACTCCTTTTCCTCTGCACAACCGGCACCTGATGAGGGCAATGGGGCTCAGAGAGTTCAGAGAGAACTGGGATGGGCCCAAGATCACCCAGCAGGCTTCATGTGGAGGAGCGGGGAAACAAATCCAGATCACCAGACTAGAGCCTGCTGCTCGTATGAAGGAGTGGGGGATCAAACCCAGTTCACCAGATTAGAGTCTGCCACTTATGTGGAGAGGTAGACGATTGATCCTCATTCACCATGATTAGAATTTGCTGCTTATGTGGAGAGTGCAATGGTGTATTTGCCTAGGGACAAGGGGTACTCCTTGTCCCCGGGCGCCACTAATCTAGTCACATTGGGGTGAAAAATTGCTCCCCCCCCTCCCACGTGACCAGGAAGACAGCAATGCAGCAGGAAGTCCTTCTGCCTCATTGTCTTTGAGCGCCCTTGACCCCGTCCATGTTGTCATTGACATGGACAGGGTTGAGAGCACCCACCTGCTGCTGCCGTCCCCCATGCCCCAAGCCGCCACATTCCCCCTTGCTTCTGTCTCCCAGCCAGCAGTCCCTTCTGCCCTCCCCTCTGGGGAGGCCAGAAGAGACTGCCATCCCCAGCCTTCAAGAGCTGCTTTTATAAGCACTGAGGTTAGGGGTGGGGCTTGGGAAGGCATGGGCATGCCCCCACCCACTGAGCCCCACCCCCCCAGCCTCAGTGCTTATAAAAGCAGTTCTCGGAGGCCAGGGACAGCCATTTCCCCCAGATACACCTCTGGGAGAATATAATGCTATAGAGTCCGCCTCCGTGCCAATTGATCTCTGTTGTCTAGAAATCAGTTTTAATTCCAGGAGATCTCTAGGCCCAAATGGAGGTTATGGTTGCCAATTCCATTCTGGGAAACATCTAGAAATTTGGGGTGGGAGAGGTGGGGAAGGGCCAGGTTTAGAGAGGGGAGGAGGACCTTAGCAGGGTACAATGTCATAGACGCCACTCTCCAAAGCAGCCTTCTTCTCCAGAGCAATTGATCTTGGTTGTCTGAAGACCCATTGTAATTACGGGAGATCTCCAACCCTTTTTGGAGGTTGGGGATCCTGGGCACTGCATAGATCCCTTCTAGCATCAGAGATCCACTTGGAAGATCATGCACTCTGTGTATTTTTCACCCTTTGCTCTTAATTTCTCCCGTGGAGAATCATTTGTATGCGCAAAACATGCCAGAGAATTAGCAGGGCCATAAATTATCTTCTGCACCTGGCGGTTCCTGCTTTTGTACAGCTCTTGGGGGCCACCACCTCCACCTATAGGCCCCGGGGAAGATCCACCACGTGCCCCCAAGTGTTCGAACACGGGTGTCTCCTTCTCACACTGAACGTGTGCACCACCGCCAACATATTTGCCGCTTAGAAGGGCGAAGTGCTCCTCCACAGTTAGGAAAGCAGAGCCGAATTGCTAGGCCTGGGTTTGAATTGCAGTGTGACTTTAATGCGACTTGGCACGGCAGAGGGAGGGAAACACCCTCCCCCCCCCAAAAAAAACCTGAGCCTCTTTAATAAAAGTTTGTAGGGAGTCAAAAGGTAAATAAGTTAGCCCCGTGCAACCGTAAATCACTGGAAATCTTTCCCCCTTCCCTTTACAAGCTCTCCAGATGCTTATGTTTTTTTTTAAAAAAAATGTAATAGAAACACTGCAGGCCAGCTGATACGTCTCTGCACATTCATTTCGCTGAAATAAAACCTTTCCCACAACATAATAGTATAGTACTAATAGTACAGGACATAATGGTACCCCTCTATTCTGCATTGATCAGACCTCATCTGGAATACTGTGTCTAGTTTTGGGCACCATGATTCAAGAAGGAAATTGACAAGCAGGAATGGGGTCAGAGGAGGGTGACCAAAATGGTCAAAGGTCTGGTTTCCATGCCCTAGGGCCGTGGTGGCGAACCTTTGGCACTCCAGATGTTATGGACTACAATTCCCATCAGCCCCTGCCAGCATGGTTAATTGGCCATGCTGGCAGGGGCTTACCCCCCCCCCCCCCCCCCCCCCCCCCCTTCTGTCCCCCCCCACCCCGCCCCCCCCCAAACCCCCCCCCCCCCCCCCCCCCCCCCCCCCCCGCCCCCTGCCACACACCACCCCCCCCCCCCCCCCCCCCCGCCCCCACCCACCCCCCCCCCCCCCCCCCCCCCCCCCCCCCCACCCCCCCCCCCCCCCACCCCCCCCCCCCCCCACCCCCCCCCCCCCCCACCCCCCCCCCCCCCCACCCCCCCCCCCCCCCACCCCCCCCCCCCCCCACCCCCCCCCCCCCCCACCCCCCCCCCCCCCCACCCCCCCCCCCCCCCACCCCCCCCCCCCCCCACCCCCCCCCCCCCCCACCCCCCCCCCCCCCCACCCCCCCCCCCCCCCACCCCCCCCCCCCCCCACCCCCCCCCCCCCCCACCCCCCCCCCCCCCCACCCCCCCCCCCCCCCACCCCCCCCCCCCCCCACCCCCCCCCCCCCCCACCCCCCCCCCCCCCCACCCCCCCCCCCCCCCACCCCCCCCCCCCCCCACCCCCCCCCCCCCCCACCCCCCCCCCCCCCCACCCCCCCCCCCCCCCACCCCCCCCCCCCCCCACCCCCCCCCCCCCCCACCCCCCCCCCCCCCCACCCCCCCCCCCCCCCACCCCCCCCCCCCCCCACCCCCCCCCCCCCCCACCCCCCCCCCCCCCCACCCCCCCCCCCCCCCACCCCCCCCCCCCCCCACCCCCCCCCCCCCCCACCCCCCCCCCCCCCCACCCCCCCCCCCCCCCACCCCCCCCCCCCCCCACCCCCCCCCCCCCCCACCCCCCCCCCCCCCCACCCCCCCCCCCCCCCACCCCCCCCCCCCCCCACCCCCCCCCCCCCCCACCCCCCCCCCCCCCCACCCCCCCCCCCCCCCACCCCCCCCCCCCCCCACCCCCCCCCCCCCCCACCCCCCCCCCCCCCCACCCCCCCCCCCCCCCACCCCCCCCCCCCCCCACCCCCCCCCCCCCCCACCCCCCCCCCCCCCCACCCCCCCCCCCCCCCACCCCCCCCCCCCCCCACCCCCCCCCCCCCCCACCCCCCCCCCCCCCCACCCCCCCCCCCCCCCACCCCCCCCCCCCCCCACCCCCCCCCCCCCCCACCCCCCCCCCCCCCCACCCCCCCCCCCCCCCACCCCCCCCCCCCCCCACCCCCCCCCCCCCCCACCCCCCCCCCCCCCCACCCCCCCCCCCCCCCACCCCCCCCCCCCCCCACCCCCCCCCCCCCCCACCCCCCCCCCCCCCCACCCCCCCCCCCCCCCACCCCCCCCCCCCCCCACCCCCCCCCCCCCCCACCCCCCCCCCCCCCCACCCCCCCCCCCCCCCACCCCCCCCCCCCCCCACCCCCCCCCCCCCCCACCCCCCCCCCCCCCCACCCCCCCCCCCCCCCACCCCCCCCCCCCCCCACCCCCCCCCCCCCCCACCCCCCCCCCCCCCCACCCCCCCCCCCCCCCACCCCCCCCCCCCCCCACCCCCCCCCCCCCCCACCCCCCCCCCCCCCCACCCCCCCCCCCCCCCACCCCCCCCCCCCCCCACCCCCCCCCCCCCCCACCCCCCCCCCCCCCCACCCCCCCCCCCCCCCACCCCCCCCCCCCCCCACCCCCCCCCCCCCCCACCCCCCCCCCCCCCCACCCCCCCCCCCCCCCACCCCCCCCCCCCCCCACCCCCCCCCCCCCCCACCCCCCCCCCCCCCCACCCCCCCCCCCCCCCACCCCCCCCCCCCCCCACCCCCCCCCCCCCCCACCCCCCCCCCCCCCCACCCCCCCCCCCCCCCACCCCCCCCCCCCCCCACCCCCCCCCCCCCCCACCCCCCCCCCCCCCCACCCCCCCCCCCCCCCACCCCCCCCCCCCCCCACCCCCCCCCCCCCCCACCCCCCCCCCCCCCCACCCCCCCCCCCCCCCACCCCCCCCCCCCCCCACCCCCCCCCCCCCCCACCCCCCCCCCCCCCCACCCCCCCCCCCCCCCACCCCCCCCCCCCCCCACCCCCCCCCCCCCCCACCCCCCCCCCCCCCCACCCCCCCCCCCCCCCACCCCCCCCCCCCCCCACCCCCCCCCCCCCCCACCCCCCCCCCCCCCCACCCCCCCCCCCCCCCACCCCCCCCCCCCCCCACCCCCCCCCCCCCCCACCCCCCCCCCCCCCCACCCCCCCCCCCCCCCACCCCCCCCCCCCCCCACCCCCCCCCCCCCCCACCCCCCCCCCCCCCCACCCCCCCCCCCCCCCACCCCCCCCCCCCCCCACCCCCCCCCCCCCCCACCCCCCCCCCCCCCCACCCCCCCCCCCCCCCACCCCCCCCCCCCCCCACCCCCCCCCCCCCCCACCCCCCCCCCCCCCCACCCCCCCCCCCCCCCACCCCCCCCCCCCCCCACCCCCCCCCCCCCCCACCCCCCCCCCCCCCCACCCCCCCCCCCCCCCACCCCCCCCCCCCCCCACCCCCCCCCCCCCCCACCCCCCCCCCCCCCCACCCCCCCCCCCCCCCACCCCCCCCCCCCCCCACCCCCCCCCCCCCCCACCCCCCCCCCCCCCCACCCCCCCCCCCCCCCACCCCCCCCCCCCCCCACCCCCCCCCCCCCCCACCCCCCCCCCCCCCCACCCCCCCCCCCCCCCACCCCCCCCCCCCCCCACCCCCCCCCCCCCCCACCCCCCCCCCCCCCCACCCCCCCCCCCCCCCACCCCCCCCCCCCCCCACCCCCCCCCCCCCCCACCCCCCCCCCCCCCCACCCCCCCCCCCCCCCACCCCCCCCCCCCCCCACCCCCCCCCCCCCCCACCCCCCCCCCCCCCCACCCCCCCCCCCCCCCACCCCCCCCCCCCCCCACCCCCCCCCCCCCCCACCCCCCCCCCCCCCCACCCCCCCCCCCCCCCACCCCCCCCCCCCCCCACCCCCCCCCCCCCCCACCCCCCCCCCCCCCCACCCCCCCCCCCCCCCACCCCCCCCCCCCCCCACCCCCCCCCCCCCCCACCCCCCCCCCCCCCCACCCCCCCCCCCCCCCACCCCCCCCCCCCCCCACCCCCCCCCCCCCCCACCCCCCCCCCCCCCCACCCCCCCCCCCCCCCACCCCCCCCCCCCCCCACCCCCCCCCCCCCCCACCCCCCCCCCCCCCCACCCCCCCCCCCCCCCACCCCCCCCCCCCCCCACCCCCCCCCCCCCCCACCCCCCCCCCCCCCCACCCCCCCCCCCCCCCACCCCCCCCCCCCCCCACCCCCCCCCCCCCCCACCCCCCCCCCCCCCCACCCCCCCCCCCCCCCACCCCCCCCCCCCCCCACCCCCCCCCCCCCCCACCCCCCCCCCCCCCCACCCCCCCCCCCCCCCACCCCCCCCCCCCCCCACCCCCCCCCCCCCCCACCCCCCCCCCCCCCCACCCCCCCCCCCCCCCACCCCCCCCCCCCCCCACCCCCCCCCCCCCCCACCCCCCCCCCCCCCCACCCCCCCCCCCCCCCACCCCCCCCCCCCCCCACCCCCCCCCCCCCCCACCCCCCCCCCCCCCCACCCCCCCCCCCCCCCACCCCCCCCCCCCCCCACCCCCCCCCCCCCCCACCCCCCCCCCCCCCCACCCCCCCCCCCCCCCACCCCCCCCCCCCCCCACCCCCCCCCCCCCCCACCCCCCCCCCCCCCCACCCCCCCCCCCCCCCACCCCCCCCCCCCCCCACCCCCCCCCCCCCCCACCCCCCCCCCCCCCCACCCCCCCCCCCCCCCACCCCCCCCCCCCCCCACCCCCCCCCCCCCCCACCCCCCCCCCCCCCCACCCCCCCCCCCCCCCACCCCCCCCCCCCCCCACCCCCCCCCCCCCCCACCCCCCCCCCCCCCCACCCCCCCCCCCCCCCACCCCCCCCCCCCCCCACCCCCCCCCCCCCCCACCCCCCCCCCCCCCCACCCCCCCCCCCCCCCACCCCCCCCCCCCCCCACCCCCCCCCCCCCCCACCCCCCCCCCCCCCCACCCCCCCCCCCCCCCACCCCCCCCCCCCCCCACCCCCCCCCCCCCCCACCCCCCCCCCCCCCCACCCCCCCCCCCCCCCACCCCCCCCCCCCCCCACCCCCCCCCCCCCCCACCCCCCCCCCCCCCCACCCCCCCCCCCCCCCACCCCCCCCCCCCCCCACCCCCCCCCCCCCCCACCCCCCCCCCCCCCCACCCCCCCCCCCCCCCACCCCCCCCCCCCCCCACCCCCCCCCCCCCCCACCCCCCCCCCCCCCCACCCCCCCCCCCCCCCACCCCCCCCCCCCCCCACCCCCCCCCCCCCCCACCCCCCCCCCCCCCCACCCCCCCCCCCCCCCACCCCCCCCCCCCCCCACCCCCCCCCCCCCCCACCCCCCCCCCCCCCCACCCCCCCCCCCCCCCACCCCCCCCCCCCCCCACCCCCCCCCCCCCCCACCCCCCCCCCCCCCCACCCCCCCCCCCCCCCACCCCCCCCCCCCCCCACCCCCCCCCCCCCCCACCCCCCCCCCCCCCCACCCCCCCCCCCCCCCACCCCCCCCCCCCCCCACCCCCCCCCCCCCCCACCCCCCCCCCCCCCCACCCCCCCCCCCCCCCACCCCCCCCCCCCCCCACCCCCCCCCCCCCCCACCCCCCCCCCCCCCCACCCCCCCCCCCCCCCACCCCCCCCCCCCCCCACCCCCCCCCCCCCCCACCCCCCCCCCCCCCCACCCCCCCCCCCCCCCACCCCCCCCCCCCCCCACCCCCCCCCCCCCCCACCCCCCCCCCCCCCCACCCCCCCCCCCCCCCACCCCCCCCCCCCCCCACCCCCCCCCCCCCCCACCCCCCCCCCCCCCCACCCCCCCCCCCCCCCACCCCCCCCCCCCCCCACCCCCCCCCCCCCCCACCCCCCCCCCCCCCCACCCCCCCCCCCCCCCACCCCCCCCCCCCCCCACCCCCCCCCCCCCCCACCCCCCCCCCCCCCCACCCCCCCCCCCCCCCACCCCCCCCCCCCCCCACCCCCCCCCCCCCCCACCCCCCCCCCCCCCCACCCCCCCCCCCCCCCACCCCCCCCCCCCCCCACCCCCCCCCCCCCCCACCCCCCCCCCCCCCCACCCCCCCCCCCCCCCACCCCCCCCCCCCCCCACCCCCCCCCCCCCCCACCCCCCCCCCCCCCCACCCCCCCCCCCCCCCACCCCCCCCCCCCCCCACCCCCCCCCCCCCCCACCCCCCCCCCCCCCCACCCCCCCCCCCCCCCACCCCCCCCCCCCCCCACCCCCCCCCCCCCCCACCCCCCCCCCCCCCCACCCCCCCCCCCCCCCACCCCCCCCCCCCCCCACCCCCCCCCCCCCCCACCCCCCCCCCCCCCCACCCCCCCCCCCCCCCACCCCCCCCCCCCCCCACCCCCCCCCCCCCCCACCCCCCCCCCCCCCCACCCCCCCCCCCCCCCACCCCCCCCCCCCCCCACCCCCCCCCCCCCCCACCCCCCCCCCCCCCCACCCCCCCCCCCCCCCACCCCCCCCCCCCCCCACCCCCCCCCCCCCCCACCCCCCCCCCCCCCCACCCCCCCCCCCCCCCACCCCCCCCCCCCCCCACCCCCCCCCCCCCCCACCCCCCCCCCCCCCCACCCCCCCCCCCCCCCACCCCCCCCCCCCCCCACCCCCCCCCCCCCCCACCCCCCCCCCCCCCCACCCCCCCCCCCCCCCACCCCCCCCCCCCCCCACCCCCCCCCCCCCCCACCCCCCCCCCCCCCCACCCCCCCCCCCCCCCACCCCCCCCCCCCCCCACCCCCCCCCCCCCCCACCCCCCCCCCCCCCCACCCCCCCCCCCCCCCACCCCCCCCCCCCCCCACCCCCCCCCCCCCCCACCCCCCCCCCCCCCCACCCCCCCCCCCCCCCACCCCCCCCCCCCCCCACCCCCCCCCCCCCCCACCCCCCCCCCCCCCCACCCCCCCCCCCCCCCACCCCCCCCCCCCCCCACCCCCCCCCCCCCCCACCCCCCCCCCCCCCCACCCCCCCCCCCCCCCACCCCCCCCCCCCCCCACCCCCCCCCCCCCCCACCCCCCCCCCCCCCCACCCCCCCCCCCCCCCACCCCCCCCCCCCCCCACCCCCCCCCCCCCCCACCCCCCCCCCCCCCCACCCCCCCCCCCCCCCACCCCCCCCCCCCCCCACCCCCCCCCCCCCCCACCCCCCCCCCCCCCCACCCCCCCCCCCCCCCACCCCCCCCCCCCCCCACCCCCCCCCCCCCCCACCCCCCCCCCCCCCCACCCCCCCCCCCCCCCACCCCCCCCCCCCCCCACCCCCCCCCCCCCCCACCCCCCCCCCCCCCCACCCCCCCCCCCCCCCACCCCCCCCCCCCCCCACCCCCCCCCCCCCCCACCCCCCCCCCCCCCCACCCCCCCCCCCCCCCACCCCCCCCCCCCCCCACCCCCCCCCCCCCCCACCCCCCCCCCCCCCCACCCCCCCCCCCCCCCACCCCCCCCCCCCCCCACCCCCCCCCCCCCCCACCCCCCCCCCCCCCCACCCCCCCCCCCCCCCACCCCCCCCCCCCCCCACCCCCCCCCCCCCCCACCCCCCCCCCCCCCCACCCCCCCCCCCCCCCACCCCCCCCCCCCCCCACCCCCCCCCCCCCCCACCCCCCCCCCCCCCCACCCCCCCCCCCCCCCACCCCCCCCCCCCCCCACCCCCCCCCCCCCCCACCCCCCCCCCCCCCCACCCCCCCCCCCCCCCACCCCCCCCCCCCCCCACCCCCCCCCCCCCCCACCCCCCCCCCCCCCCACCCCCCCCCCCCCCCACCCCCCCCCCCCCCCACCCCCCCCCCCCCCCACCCCCCCCCCCCCCCACCCCCCCCCCCCCCCACCCCCCCCCCCCCCCACCCCCCCCCCCCCCCACCCCCCCCCCCCCCCACCCCCCCCCCCCCCCACCCCCCCCCCCCCCCACCCCCCCCCCCCCCCACCCCCCCCCCCCCCCACCCCCCCCCCCCCCCACCCCCCCCCCCCCCCACCCCCCCCCCCCCCCACCCCCCCCCCCCCCCACCCCCCCCCCCCCCCACCCCCCCCCCCCCCCACCCCCCCCCCCCCCCACCCCCCCCCCCCCCCACCCCCCCCCCCCCCCACCCCCCCCCCCCCCCACCCCCCCCCCCCCCCACCCCCCCCCCCCCCCACCCCCCCCCCCCCCCACCCCCCCCCCCCCCCACCCCCCCCCCCCCCCACCCCCCCCCCCCCCCACCCCCCCCCCCCCCCACCCCCCCCCCCCCCCACCCCCCCCCCCCCCCACCCCCCCCCCCCCCCACCCCCCCCCCCCCCCACCCCCCCCCCCCCCCACCCCCCCCCCCCCCCACCCCCCCCCCCCCCCACCCCCCCCCCCCCCCACCCCCCCCCCCCCCCACCCCCCCCCCCCCCCACCCCCCCCCCCCCCCACCCCCCCCCCCCCCCACCCCCCCCCCCCCCCACCCCCCCCCCCCCCCACCCCCCCCCCCCCCCACCCCCCCCCCCCCCCACCCCCCCCCCCCCCCACCCCCCCCCCCCCCCACCCCCCCCCCCCCCCACCCCCCCCCCCCCCCACCCCCCCCCCCCCCCACCCCCCCCCCCCCCCACCCCCCCCCCCCCCCACCCCCCCCCCCCCCCACCCCCCCCCCCCCCCACCCCCCCCCCCCCCCACCCCCCCCCCCCCCCACCCCCCCCCCCCCCCACCCCCCCCCCCCCCCACCCCCCCCCCCCCCCACCCCCCCCCCCCCCCACCCCCCCCCCCCCCCACCCCCCCCCCCCCCCACCCCCCCCCCCCCCCACCCCCCCCCCCCCCCACCCCCCCCCCCCCCCACCCCCCCCCCCCCCCACCCCCCCCCCCCCCCACCCCCCCCCCCCCCCACCCCCCCCCCCCCCCACCCCCCCCCCCCCCCACCCCCCCCCCCCCCCACCCCCCCCCCCCCCCACCCCCCCCCCCCCCCACCCCCCCCCCCCCCCACCCCCCCCCCCCCCCACCCCCCCCCCCCCCCACCCCCCCCCCCCCCCACCCCCCCCCCCCCCCACCCCCCCCCCCCCCCACCCCCCCCCCCCCCCACCCCCCCCCCCCCCCACCCCCCCCCCCCCCCACCCCCCCCCCCCCCCACCCCCCCCCCCCCCCACCCCCCCCCCCCCCCACCCCCCCCCCCCCCCACCCCCCCCCCCCCCCACCCCCCCCCCCCCCCACCCCCCCCCCCCCCCACCCCCCCCCCCCCCCACCCCCCCCCCCCCCCACCCCCCCCCCCCCCCACCCCCCCCCCCCCCCACCCCCCCCCCCCCCCACCCCCCCCCCCCCCCACCCCCCCCCCCCCCCACCCCCCCCCCCCCCCACCCCCCCCCCCCCCCACCCCCCCCCCCCCCCACCCCCCCCCCCCCCCACCCCCCCCCCCCCCCACCCCCCCCCCCCCCCACCCCCCCCCCCCCCCACCCCCCCCCCCCCCCACCCCCCCCCCCCCCCACCCCCCCCCCCCCCCACCCCCCCCCCCCCCCACCCCCCCCCCCCCCCACCCCCCCCCCCCCCCACCCCCCCCCCCCCCCACCCCCCCCCCCCCCCACCCCCCCCCCCCCCCACCCCCCCCCCCCCCCACCCCCCCCCCCCCCCACCCCCCCCCCCCCCCACCCCCCCCCCCCCCCACCCCCCCCCCCCCCCACCCCCCCCCCCCCCCACCCCCCCCCCCCCCCACCCCCCCCCCCCCCCACCCCCCCCCCCCCCCACCCCCCCCCCCCCCCACCCCCCCCCCCCCCCACCCCCCCCCCCCCCCACCCCCCCCCCCCCCCACCCCCCCCCCCCCCCACCCCCCCCCCCCCCCACCCCCCCCCCCCCCCACCCCCCCCCCCCCCCACCCCCCCCCCCCCCCACCCCCCCCCCCCCCCACCCCCCCCCCCCCCCACCCCCCCCCCCCCCCACCCCCCCCCCCCCCCACCCCCCCCCCCCCCCACCCCCCCCCCCCCCCACCCCCCCCCCCCCCCACCCCCCCCCCCCCCCACCCCCCCCCCCCCCCACCCCCCCCCCCCCCCACCCCCCCCCCCCCCCACCCCCCCCCCCCCCCACCCCCCCCCCCCCCCACCCCCCCCCCCCCCCACCCCCCCCCCCCCCCACCCCCCCCCCCCCCCACCCCCCCCCCCCCCCACCCCCCCCCCCCCCCACCCCCCCCCCCCCCCACCCCCCCCCCCCCCCACCCCCCCCCCCCCCCACCCCCCCCCCCCCCCACCCCCCCCCCCCCCCACCCCCCCCCCCCCCCACCCCCCCCCCCCCCCACCCCCCCCCCCCCCCACCCCCCCCCCCCCCCACCCCCCCCCCCCCCCACCCCCCCCCCCCCCCACCCCCCCCCCCCCCCACCCCCCCCCCCCCCCACCCCCCCCCCCCCCCACCCCCCCCCCCCCCCACCCCCCCCCCCCCCCACCCCCCCCCCCCCCCACCCCCCCCCCCCCCCACCCCCCCCCCCCCCCACCCCCCCCCCCCCCCACCCCCCCCCCCCCCCACCCCCCCCCCCCCCCACCCCCCCCCCCCCCCACCCCCCCCCCCCCCCACCCCCCCCCCCCCCCACCCCCCCCCCCCCCCACCCCCCCCCCCCCCCACCCCCCCCCCCCCCCACCCCCCCCCCCCCCCACCCCCCCCCCCCCCCACCCCCCCCCCCCCCCACCCCCCCCCCCCCCCACCCCCCCCCCCCCCCACCCCCCCCCCCCCCCACCCCCCCCCCCCCCCACCCCCCCCCCCCCCCACCCCCCCCCCCCCCCACCCCCCCCCCCCCCCACCCCCCCCCCCCCCCACCCCCCCCCCCCCCCACCCCCCCCCCCCCCCACCCCCCCCCCCCCCCACCCCCCCCCCCCCCCACCCCCCCCCCCCCCCACCCCCCCCCCCCCCCACCCCCCCCCCCCCCCACCCCCCCCCCCCCCCACCCCCCCCCCCCCCCACCCCCCCCCCCCCCCACCCCCCCCCCCCCCCACCCCCCCCCCCCCCCACCCCCCCCCCCCCCCACCCCCCCCCCCCCCCACCCCCCCCCCCCCCCACCCCCCCCCCCCCCCACCCCCCCCCCCCCCCACCCCCCCCCCCCCCCACCCCCCCCCCCCCCCACCCCCCCCCCCCCCCACCCCCCCCCCCCCCCACCCCCCCCCCCCCCCACCCCCCCCCCCCCCCACCCCCCCCCCCCCCCACCCCCCCCCCCCCCCACCCCCCCCCCCCCCCACCCCCCCCCCCCCCCACCCCCCCCCCCCCCCACCCCCCCCCCCCCCCACCCCCCCCCCCCCCCACCCCCCCCCCCCCCCACCCCCCCCCCCCCCCACCCCCCCCCCCCCCCACCCCCCCCCCCCCCCACCCCCCCCCCCCCCCACCCCCCCCCCCCCCCACCCCCCCCCCCCCCCACCCCCCCCCCCCCCCACCCCCCCCCCCCCCCACCCCCCCCCCCCCCCACCCCCCCCCCCCCCCACCCCCCCCCCCCCCCACCCCCCCCCCCCCCCACCCCCCCCCCCCCCCACCCCCCCCCCCCCCCACCCCCCCCCCCCCCCACCCCCCCCCCCCCCCACCCCCCCCCCCCCCCACCCCCCCCCCCCCCCACCCCCCCCCCCCCCCACCCCCCCCCCCCCCCACCCCCCCCCCCCCCCACCCCCCCCCCCCCCCACCCCCCCCCCCCCCCACCCCCCCCCCCCCCCACCCCCCCCCCCCCCCACCCCCCCCCCCCCCCACCCCCCCCCCCCCCCACCCCCCCCCCCCCCCACCCCCCCCCCCCCCCACCCCCCCCCCCCCCCACCCCCCCCCCCCCCCACCCCCCCCCCCCCCCACCCCCCCCCCCCCCCACCCCCCCCCCCCCCCACCCCCCCCCCCCCCCACCCCCCCCCCCCCCCACCCCCCCCCCCCCCCACCCCCCCCCCCCCCCACCCCCCCCCCCCCCCACCCCCCCCCCCCCCCACCCCCCCCCCCCCCCACCCCCCCCCCCCCCCACCCCCCCCCCCCCCCACCCCCCCCCCCCCCCACCCCCCCCCCCCCCCACCCCCCCCCCCCCCCACCCCCCCCCCCCCCCACCCCCCCCCCCCCCCACCCCCCCCCCCCCCCACCCCCCCCCCCCCCCACCCCCCCCCCCCCCCACCCCCCCCCCCCCCCACCCCCCCCCCCCCCCACCCCCCCCCCCCCCCACCCCCCCCCCCCCCCACCCCCCCCCCCCCCCACCCCCCCCCCCCCCCACCCCCCCCCCCCCCCACCCCCCCCCCCCCCCACCCCCCCCCCCCCCCACCCCCCCCCCCCCCCACCCCCCCCCCCCCCCACCCCCCCCCCCCCCCACCCCCCCCCCCCCCCACCCCCCCCCCCCCCCACCCCCCCCCCCCCCCACCCCCCCCCCCCCCCACCCCCCCCCCCCCCCACCCCCCCCCCCCCCCACCCCCCCCCCCCCCCACCCCCCCCCCCCCCCACCCCCCCCCCCCCCCACCCCCCCCCCCCCCCACCCCCCCCCCCCCCCACCCCCCCCCCCCCCCACCCCCCCCCCCCCCCACCCCCCCCCCCCCCCACCCCCCCCCCCCCCCACCCCCCCCCCCCCCCACCCCCCCCCCCCCCCACCCCCCCCCCCCCCCACCCCCCCCCCCCCCCACCCCCCCCCCCCCCCACCCCCCCCCCCCCCCACCCCCCCCCCCCCCCACCCCCCCCCCCCCCCACCCCCCCCCCCCCCCACCCCCCCCCCCCCCCACCCCCCCCCCCCCCCACCCCCCCCCCCCCCCACCCCCCCCCCCCCCCACCCCCCCCCCCCCCCACCCCCCCCCCCCCCCACCCCCCCCCCCCCCCACCCCCCCCCCCCCCCACCCCCCCCCCCCCCCACCCCCCCCCCCCCCCACCCCCCCCCCCCCCCACCCCCCCCCCCCCCCACCCCCCCCCCCCCCCACCCCCCCCCCCCCCCACCCCCCCCCCCCCCCACCCCCCCCCCCCCCCACCCCCCCCCCCCCCCACCCCCCCCCCCCCCCACCCCCCCCCCCCCCCACCCCCCCCCCCCCCCACCCCCCCCCCCCCCCACCCCCCCCCCCCCCCACCCCCCCCCCCCCCCACCCCCCCCCCCCCCCACCCCCCCCCCCCCCCACCCCCCCCCCCCCCCACCCCCCCCCCCCCCCACCCCCCCCCCCCCCCACCCCCCCCCCCCCCCACCCCCCCCCCCCCCCACCCCCCCCCCCCCCCACCCCCCCCCCCCCCCACCCCCCCCCCCCCCCACCCCCCCCCCCCCCCACCCCCCCCCCCCCCCACCCCCCCCCCCCCCCACCCCCCCCCCCCCCCACCCCCCCCCCCCCCCACCCCCCCCCCCCCCCACCCCCCCCCCCCCCCACCCCCCCCCCCCCCCACCCCCCCCCCCCCCCACCCCCCCCCCCCCCCACCCCCCCCCCCCCCCACCCCCCCCCCCCCCCACCCCCCCCCCCCCCCACCCCCCCCCCCCCCCACCCCCCCCCCCCCCCACCCCCCCCCCCCCCCACCCCCCCCCCCCCCCACCCCCCCCCCCCCCCACCCCCCCCCCCCCCCACCCCCCCCCCCCCCCACCCCCCCCCCCCCCCACCCCCCCCCCCCCCCACCCCCCCCCCCCCCCACCCCCCCCCCCCCCCACCCCCCCCCCCCCCCACCCCCCCCCCCCCCCACCCCCCCCCCCCCCCACCCCCCCCCCCCCCCACCCCCCCCCCCCCCCACCCCCCCCCCCCCCCACCCCCCCCCCCCCCCACCCCCCCCCCCCCCCACCCCCCCCCCCCCCCACCCCCCCCCCCCCCCACCCCCCCCCCCCCCCACCCCCCCCCCCCCCCACCCCCCCCCCCCCCCACCCCCCCCCCCCCCCACCCCCCCCCCCCCCCACCCCCCCCCCCCCCCACCCCCCCCCCCCCCCACCCCCCCCCCCCCCCACCCCCCCCCCCCCCCACCCCCCCCCCCCCCCACCCCCCCCCCCCCCCACCCCCCCCCCCCCCCACCCCCCCCCCCCCCCACCCCCCCCCCCCCCCACCCCCCCCCCCCCCCACCCCCCCCCCCCCCCACCCCCCCCCCCCCCCACCCCCCCCCCCCCCCACCCCCCCCCCCCCCCACCCCCCCCCCCCCCCACCCCCCCCCCCCCCCACCCCCCCCCCCCCCCACCCCCCCCCCCCCCCACCCCCCCCCCCCCCCACCCCCCCCCCCCCCCACCCCCCCCCCCCCCCACCCCCCCCCCCCCCCACCCCCCCCCCCCCCCACCCCCCCCCCCCCCCACCCCCCCCCCCCCCCACCCCCCCCCCCCCCCACCCCCCCCCCCCCCCACCCCCCCCCCCCCCCACCCCCCCCCCCCCCCACCCCCCCCCCCCCCCACCCCCCCCCCCCCCCACCCCCCCCCCCCCCCACCCCCCCCCCCCCCCACCCCCCCCCCCCCCCACCCCCCCCCCCCCCCACCCCCCCCCCCCCCCACCCCCCCCCCCCCCCACCCCCCCCCCCCCCCACCCCCCCCCCCCCCCACCCCCCCCCCCCCCCACCCCCCCCCCCCCCCACCCCCCCCCCCCCCCACCCCCCCCCCCCCCCACCCCCCCCCCCCCCCACCCCCCCCCCCCCCCACCCCCCCCCCCCCCCACCCCCCCCCCCCCCCACCCCCCCCCCCCCCCACCCCCCCCCCCCCCCACCCCCCCCCCCCCCCACCCCCCCCCCCCCCCACCCCCCCCCCCCCCCACCCCCCCCCCCCCCCACCCCCCCCCCCCCCCACCCCCCCCCCCCCCCACCCCCCCCCCCCCCCACCCCCCCCCCCCCCCACCCCCCCCCCCCCCCACCCCCCCCCCCCCCCACCCCCCCCCCCCCCCACCCCCCCCCCCCCCCACCCCCCCCCCCCCCCACCCCCCCCCCCCCCCACCCCCCCCCCCCCCCACCCCCCCCCCCCCCCACCCCCCCCCCCCCCCACCCCCCCCCCCCCCCACCCCCCCCCCCCCCCACCCCCCCCCCCCCCCACCCCCCCCCCCCCCCACCCCCCCCCCCCCCCACCCCCCCCCCCCCCCACCCCCCCCCCCCCCCACCCCCCCCCCCCCCCACCCCCCCCCCCCCCCACCCCCCCCCCCCCCCACCCCCCCCCCCCCCCACCCCCCCCCCCCCCCACCCCCCCCCCCCCCCACCCCCCCCCCCCCCCACCCCCCCCCCCCCCCACCCCCCCCCCCCCCCACCCCCCCCCCCCCCCACCCCCCCCCCCCCCCACCCCCCCCCCCCCCCACCCCCCCCCCCCCCCACCCCCCCCCCCCCCCACCCCCCCCCCCCCCCACCCCCCCCCCCCCCCACCCCCCCCCCCCCCCACCCCCCCCCCCCCCCACCCCCCCCCCCCCCCACCCCCCCCCCCCCCCACCCCCCCCCCCCCCCACCCCCCCCCCCCCCCACCCCCCCCCCCCCCCACCCCCCCCCCCCCCCACCCCCCCCCCCCCCCACCCCCCCCCCCCCCCACCCCCCCCCCCCCCCACCCCCCCCCCCCCCCACCCCCCCCCCCCCCCACCCCCCCCCCCCCCCACCCCCCCCCCCCCCCACCCCCCCCCCCCCCCACCCCCCCCCCCCCCCACCCCCCCCCCCCCCCACCCCCCCCCCCCCCCACCCCCCCCCCCCCCCACCCCCCCCCCCCCCCACCCCCCCCCCCCCCCACCCCCCCCCCCCCCCACCCCCCCCCCCCCCCACCCCCCCCCCCCCCCACCCCCCCCCCCCCCCACCCCCCCCCCCCCCCACCCCCCCCCCCCCCCACCCCCCCCCCCCCCCACCCCCCCCCCCCCCCACCCCCCCCCCCCCCCACCCCCCCCCCCCCCCACCCCCCCCCCCCCCCACCCCCCCCCCCCCCCACCCCCCCCCCCCCCCACCCCCCCCCCCCCCCACCCCCCCCCCCCCCCACCCCCCCCCCCCCCCACCCCCCCCCCCCCCCACCCCCCCCCCCCCCCACCCCCCCCCCCCCCCACCCCCCCCCCCCCCCACCCCCCCCCCCCCCCACCCCCCCCCCCCCCCACCCCCCCCCCCCCCCACCCCCCCCCCCCCCCACCCCCCCCCCCCCCCACCCCCCCCCCCCCCCACCCCCCCCCCCCCCCACCCCCCCCCCCCCCCACCCCCCCCCCCCCCCACCCCCCCCCCCCCCCACCCCCCCCCCCCCCCACCCCCCCCCCCCCCCACCCCCCCCCCCCCCCACCCCCCCCCCCCCCCACCCCCCCCCCCCCCCACCCCCCCCCCCCCCCACCCCCCCCCCCCCCCACCCCCCCCCCCCCCCACCCCCCCCCCCCCCCACCCCCCCCCCCCCCCACCCCCCCCCCCCCCCACCCCCCCCCCCCCCCACCCCCCCCCCCCCCCACCCCCCCCCCCCCCCACCCCCCCCCCCCCCCACCCCCCCCCCCCCCCACCCCCCCCCCCCCCCACCCCCCCCCCCCCCCACCCCCCCCCCCCCCCACCCCCCCCCCCCCCCACCCCCCCCCCCCCCCACCCCCCCCCCCCCCCACCCCCCCCCCCCCCCACCCCCCCCCCCCCCCACCCCCCCCCCCCCCCACCCCCCCCCCCCCCCACCCCCCCCCCCCCCCACCCCCCCCCCCCCCCACCCCCCCCCCCCCCCACCCCCCCCCCCCCCCACCCCCCCCCCCCCCCACCCCCCCCCCCCCCCACCCCCCCCCCCCCCCACCCCCCCCCCCCCCCACCCCCCCCCCCCCCCACCCCCCCCCCCCCCCACCCCCCCCCCCCCCCACCCCCCCCCCCCCCCACCCCCCCCCCCCCCCACCCCCCCCCCCCCCCACCCCCCCCCCCCCCCACCCCCCCCCCCCCCCACCCCCCCCCCCCCCCACCCCCCCCCCCCCCCACCCCCCCCCCCCCCCACCCCCCCCCCCCCCCACCCCCCCCCCCCCCCACCCCCCCCCCCCCCCACCCCCCCCCCCCCCCACCCCCCCCCCCCCCCACCCCCCCCCCCCCCCACCCCCCCCCCCCCCCACCCCCCCCCCCCCCCACCCCCCCCCCCCCCCACCCCCCCCCCCCCCCACCCCCCCCCCCCCCCACCCCCCCCCCCCCCCACCCCCCCCCCCCCCCACCCCCCCCCCCCCCCACCCCCCCCCCCCCCCACCCCCCCCCCCCCCCACCCCCCCCCCCCCCCACCCCCCCCCCCCCCCACCCCCCCCCCCCCCCACCCCCCCCCCCCCCCACCCCCCCCCCCCCCCACCCCCCCCCCCCCCCACCCCCCCCCCCCCCCACCCCCCCCCCCCCCCACCCCCCCCCCCCCCCACCCCCCCCCCCCCCCACCCCCCCCCCCCCCCACCCCCCCCCCCCCCCACCCCCCCCCCCCCCCACCCCCCCCCCCCCCCACCCCCCCCCCCCCCCACCCCCCCCCCCCCCCACCCCCCCCCCCCCCCACCCCCCCCCCCCCCCACCCCCCCCCCCCCCCACCCCCCCCCCCCCCCACCCCCCCCCCCCCCCACCCCCCCCCCCCCCCACCCCCCCCCCCCCCCACCCCCCCCCCCCCCCACCCCCCCCCCCCCCCACCCCCCCCCCCCCCCACCCCCCCCCCCCCCCACCCCCCCCCCCCCCCACCCCCCCCCCCCCCCACCCCCCCCCCCCCCCACCCCCCCCCCCCCCCACCCCCCCCCCCCCCCACCCCCCCCCCCCCCCACCCCCCCCCCCCCCCACCCCCCCCCCCCCCCACCCCCCCCCCCCCCCACCCCCCCCCCCCCCCACCCCCCCCCCCCCCCACCCCCCCCCCCCCCCACCCCCCCCCCCCCCCACCCCCCCCCCCCCCCACCCCCCCCCCCCCCCACCCCCCCCCCCCCCCACCCCCCCCCCCCCCCACCCCCCCCCCCCCCCACCCCCCCCCCCCCCCACCCCCCCCCCCCCCCACCCCCCCCCCCCCCCACCCCCCCCCCCCCCCACCCCCCCCCCCCCCCACCCCCCCCCCCCCCCACCCCCCCCCCCCCCCACCCCCCCCCCCCCCCACCCCCCCCCCCCCCCACCCCCCCCCCCCCCCACCCCCCCCCCCCCCCACCCCCCCCCCCCCCCACCCCCCC
Source organism: Sphaerodactylus townsendi (assembly GCF_021028975.2). Taxonomy (NCBI): domain Eukaryota; kingdom Metazoa; phylum Chordata; class Lepidosauria; order Squamata; family Sphaerodactylidae; genus Sphaerodactylus; species Sphaerodactylus townsendi. The sequence goes on from NC_059426.1 coordinate 175,910,964, forward strand.
CCCCCCCCACCCCCCCCCCCCCCCACCCCCCCCCCCCCCCACCCCCCCCCCCCCCCACCCCCCCCCCCCCCCACCCCCCCCCCCCCCCACCCCCCCCCCCCCCCACCCCCCCCCCCCCCCACCCCCCCCCCCCCCCACCCCCCCCCCCCCCCACCCCCCCCCCCCCCCACCCCCCCCCCCCCCCACCCCCCCCCCCCCCCACCCCCCCCCCCCCCCACCCCCCCCCCCCCCCACCCCCCCCCCCCCCCACCCCCCCCCCCCCCCACCCCCCCCCCCCCCCACCCCCCCCCCCCCCCACCCCCCCCCCCCCCCACCCCCCCCCCCCCCCACCCCCCCCCCCCCCCACCCCCCCCCCCCCCCACCCCCCCCCCCCCCCACCCCCCCCCCCCCCCACCCCCCCCCCCCCCCACCCCCCCCCCCCCCCACCCCCCCCCCCCCCCACCCCCCCCCCCCCCCACCCCCCCCCCCCCCCACCCCCCCCCCCCCCCACCCCCCCCCCCCCCCACCCCCCCCCCCCCCCACCCCCCCCCCCCCCCACCCCCCCCCCCCCCCACCCCCCCCCCCCCCCACCCCCCCCCCCCCCCACCCCCCCCCCCCCCCACCCCCCCCCCCCCCCACCCCCCCCCCCCCCCACCCCCCCCCCCCCCCACCCCCCCCCCCCCCCACCCCCCCCCCCCCCCACCCCCCCCCCCCCCCACCCCCCCCCCCCCCCACCCCCCCCCCCCCCCACCCCCCCCCCCCCCCACCCCCCCCCCCCCCCACCCCCCCCCCCCCCCACCCCCCCCCCCCCCCACCCCCCCCCCCCCCCACCCCCCCCCCCCCCCACCCCCCCCCCCCCCCACCCCCCCCCCCCCCCACCCCCCCCCCCCCCCACCCCCCCCCCCCCCCACCCCCCCCCCCCCCCACCCCCCCCCCCCCCCACCCCCCCCCCCCCCCACCCCCCCCCCCCCCCACCCCCCCCCCCCCCCACCCCCCCCCCCCCCCACCCCCCCCCCCCCCCACCCCCCCCCCCCCCCACCCCCCCCCCCCCCCACCCCCCCCCCCCCCCACCCCCCCCCCCCCCCACCCCCCCCCCCCCCCACCCCCCCCCCCCCCCACCCCCCCCCCCCCCCACCCCCCCCCCCCCCCACCCCCCCCCCCCCCCACCCCCCCCCCCCCCCACCCCCCCCCCCCCCCACCCCCCCCCCCCCCCACCCCCCCCCCCCCCCACCCCCCCCCCCCCCCACCCCCCCCCCCCCCCACCCCCCCCCCCCCCCACCCCCCCCCCCCCCCACCCCCCCCCCCCCCCACCCCCCCCCCCCCCCACCCCCCCCCCCCCCCACCCCCCCCCCCCCCCACCCCCCCCCCCCCCCACCCCCCCCCCCCCCCACCCCCCCCCCCCCCCACCCCCCCCCCCCCCCACCCCCCCCCCCCCCCACCCCCCCCCCCCCCCACCCCCCCCCCCCCCCACCCCCCCCCCCCCCCACCCCCCCCCCCCCCCACCCCCCCCCCCCCCCACCCCCCCCCCCCCCCACCCCCCCCCCCCCCCACCCCCCCCCCCCCCCACCCCCCCCCCCCCCCACCCCCCCCCCCCCCCACCCCCCCCCCCCCCCACCCCCCCCCCCCCCCACCCCCCCCCCCCCCCACCCCCCCCCCCCCCCACCCCCCCCCCCCCCCACCCCCCCCCCCCCCCACCCCCCCCCCCCCCCACCCCCCCCCCCCCCCACCCCCCCCCCCCCCCACCCCCCCCCCCCCCCACCCCCCCCCCCCCCCACCCCCCCCCCCCCCCACCCCCCCCCCCCCCCACCCCCCCCCCCCCCCACCCCCCCCCCCCCCCACCCCCCCCCCCCCCCACCCCCCCCCCCCCCCACCCCCCCCCCCCCCCACCCCCCCCCCCCCCCACCCCCCCCCCCCCCCACCCCCCCCCCCCCCCACCCCCCCCCCCCCCCACCCCCCCCCCCCCCCACCCCCCCCCCCCCCCACCCCCCCCCCCCCCCACCCCCCCCCCCCCCCACCCCCCCCCCCCCCCACCCCCCCCCCCCCCCACCCCCCCCCCCCCCCACCCCCCCCCCCCCCCACCCCCCCCCCCCCCCACCCCCCCCCCCCCCCACCCCCCCCCCCCCCCACCCCCCCCCCCCCCCACCCCCCCCCCCCCCCACCCCCCCCCCCCCCCACCCCCCCCCCCCCCCACCCCCCCCCCCCCCCACCCCCCCCCCCCCCCACCCCCCCCCCCCCCCACCCCCCCCCCCCCCCACCCCCCCCCCCCCCCACCCCCCCCCCCCCCCACCCCCCCCCCCCCCCACCCCCCCCCCCCCCCACCCCCCCCCCCCCCCACCCCCCCCCCCCCCCACCCCCCCCCCCCCCCACCCCCCCCCCCCCCCACCCCCCCCCCCCCCCACCCCCCCCCCCCCCCACCCCCCCCCCCCCCCACCCCCCCCCCCCCCCACCCCCCCCCCCCCCCACCCCCCCCCCCCCCCACCCCCCCCCCCCCCCACCCCCCCCCCCCCCCACCCCCCCCCCCCCCCACCCCCCCCCCCCCCCACCCCCCCCCCCCCCCACCCCCCCCCCCCCCCACCCCCCCCCCCCCCCACCCCCCCCCCCCCCCACCCCCCCCCCCCCCCACCCCCCCCCCCCCCCACCCCCCCCCCCCCCCACCCCCCCCCCCCCCCACCCCCCCCCCCCCCCACCCCCCCCCCCCCCCACCCCCCCCCCCCCCCACCCCCCCCCCCCCCCACCCCCCCCCCCCCCCACCCCCCCCCCCCCCCACCCCCCCCCCCCCCCACCCCCCCCCCCCCCCACCCCCCCCCCCCCCCACCCCCCCCCCCCCCCACCCCCCCCCCCCCCCACCCCCCCCCCCCCCCACCCCCCCCCCCCCCCACCCCCCCCCCCCCCCACCCCCCCCCCCCCCCACCCCCCCCCCCCCCCACCCCCCCCCCCCCCCACCCCCCCCCCCCCCCACCCCCCCCCCCCCCCACCCCCCCCCCCCCCCACCCCCCCCCCCCCCCACCCCCCCCCCCCCCCACCCCCCCCCCCCCCCACCCCCCCCCCCCCCCACCCCCCCCCCCCCCCACCCCCCCCCCCCCCCACCCCCCCCCCCCCCCACCCCCCCCCCCCCCCACCCCCCCCCCCCCCCACCCCCCCCCCCCCCCACCCCCCCCCCCCCCCACCCCCCCCCCCCCCCACCCCCCCCCCCCCCCACCCCCCCCCCCCCCCACCCCCCCCCCCCCCCACCCCCCCCCCCCCCCACCCCCCCCCCCCCCCACCCCCCCCCCCCCCCACCCCCCCCCCCCCCCACCCCCCCCCCCCCCCACCCCCCCCCCCCCCCACCCCCCCCCCCCCCCACCCCCCCCCCCCCCCACCCCCCCCCCCCCCCACCCCCCCCCCCCCCCACCCCCCCCCCCCCCCACCCCCCCCCCCCCCCACCCCCCCCCCCCCCCACCCCCCCCCCCCCCCACCCCCCCCCCCCCCCACCCCCCCCCCCCCCCACCCCCCCCCCCCCCCACCCCCCCCCCCCCCCACCCCCCCCCCCCCCCACCCCCCCCCCCCCCCACCCCCCCCCCCCCCCACCCCCCCCCCCCCCCACCCCCCCCCCCCCCCACCCCCCCCCCCCCCCACCCCCCCCCCCCCCCACCCCCCCCCCCCCCCACCCCCCCCCCCCCCCACCCCCCCCCCCCCCCACCCCCCCCCCCCCCCACCCCCCCCCCCCCCCACCCCCCCCCCCCCCCACCCCCCCCCCCCCCCACCCCCCCCCCCCCCCACCCCCCCCCCCCCCCACCCCCCCCCCCCCCCACCCCCCCCCCCCCCCACCCCCCCCCCCCCCCACCCCCCCCCCCCCCCACCCCCCCCCCCCCCCACCCCCCCCCCCCCCCACCCCCCCCCCCCCCCACCCCCCCCCCCCCCCACCCCCCCCCCCCCCCACCCCCCCCCCCCCCCACCCCCCCCCCCCCCCACCCCCCCCCCCCCCCACCCCCCCCCCCCCCCACCCCCCCCCCCCCCCACCCCCCCCCCCCCCCACCCCCCCCCCCCCCCACCCCCCCCCCCCCCCACCCCCCCCCCCCCCCACCCCCCCCCCCCCCCACCCCCCCCCCCCCCCACCCCCCCCCCCCCCCACCCCCCCCCCCCCCCACCCCCCCCCCCCCCCACCCCCCCCCCCCCCCACCCCCCCCCCCCCCCACCCCCCCCCCCCCCCACCCCCCCCCCCCCCCACCCCCCCCCCCCCCCACCCCCCCCCCCCCCCACCCCCCCCCCCCCCCACCCCCCCCCCCCCCCACCCCCCCCCCCCCCCACCCCCCCCCCCCCCCACCCCCCCCCCCCCCCACCCCCCCCCCCCCCCACCCCCCCCCCCCCCCACCCCCCCCCCCCCCCACCCCCCCCCCCCCCCACCCCCCCCCCCCCCCACCCCCCCCCCCCCCCACCCCCCCCCCCCCCCACCCCCCCCCCCCCCCACCCCCCCCCCCCCCCACCCCCCCCCCCCCCCACCCCCCCCCCCCCCCACCCCCCCCCCCCCCCACCCCCCCCCCCCCCCACCCCCCCCCCCCCCCACCCCCCCCCCCCCCCACCCCCCCCCCCCCCCACCCCCCCCCCCCCCCACCCCCCCCCCCCCCCACCCCCCCCCCCCCCCACCCCCCCCCCCCCCCACCCCCCCCCCCCCCCACCCCCCCCCCCCCCCACCCCCCCCCCCCCCCACCCCCCCCCCCCCCCACCCCCCCCCCCCCCCACCCCCCCCCCCCCCCACCCCCCCCCCCCCCCACCCCCCCCCCCCCCCACCCCCCCCCCCCCCCACCCCCCCCCCCCCCCACCCCCCCCCCCCCCCACCCCCCCCCCCCCCCACCCCCCCCCCCCCCCACCCCCCCCCCCCCCCACCCCCCCCCCCCCCCACCCCCCCCCCCCCCCACCCCCCCCCCCCCCCACCCCCCCCCCCCCCCACCCCCCCCCCCCCCCACCCCCCCCCCCCCCCACCCCCCCCCCCCCCCACCCCCCCCCCCCCCCACCCCCCCCCCCCCCCACCCCCCCCCCCCCCCACCCCCCCCCCCCCCCACCCCCCCCCCCCCCCACCCCCCCCCCCCCCCACCCCCCCCCCCCCCCACCCCCCCCCCCCCCCACCCCCCCCCCCCCCCACCCCCCCCCCCCCCCACCCCCCCCCCCCCCCACCCCCCCCCCCCCCCACCCCCCCCCCCCCCCACCCCCCCCCCCCCCCACCCCCCCCCCCCCCCACCCCCCCCCCCCCCCACCCCCCCCCCCCCCCACCCCCCCCCCCCCCCACCCCCCCCCCCCCCCACCCCCCCCCCCCCCCACCCCCCCCCCCCCCCACCCCCCCCCCCCCCCACCCCCCCCCCCCCCCACCCCCCCCCCCCCCCACCCCCCCCCCCCCCCACCCCCCCCCCCCCCCACCCCCCCCCCCCCCCACCCCCCCCCCCCCCCACCCCCCCCCCCCCCCACCCCCCCCCCCCCCCACCCCCCCCCCCCCCCACCCCCCCCCCCCCCCACCCCCCCCCCCCCCCACCCCCCCCCCCCCCCACCCCCCCCCCCCCCCACCCCCCCCCCCCCCCACCCCCCCCCCCCCCCACCCCCCCCCCCCCCCACCCCCCCCCCCCCCCACCCCCCCCCCCCCCCACCCCCCCCCCCCCCCACCCCCCCCCCCCCCCACCCCCCCCCCCCCCCACCCCCCCCCCCCCCCACCCCCCCCCCCCCCCACCCCCCCCCCCCCCCACCCCCCCCCCCCCCCACCCCCCCCCCCCCCCACCCCCCCCCCCCCCCACCCCCCCCCCCCCCCACCCCCCCCCCCCCCCACCCCCCCCCCCCCCCACCCCCCCCCCCCCCCACCCCCCCCCCCCCCCACCCCCCCCCCCCCCCACCCCCCCCCCCCCCCACCCCCCCCCCCCCCCACCCCCCCCCCCCCCCACCCCCCCCCCCCCCCACCCCCCCCCCCCCCCACCCCCCCCCCCCCCCACCCCCCCCCCCCCCCACCCCCCCCCCCCCCCACCCCCCCCCCCCCCCACCCCCCCCCCCCCCCACCCCCCCCCCCCCCCACCCCCCCCCCCCCCCACCCCCCCCCCCCCCCACCCCCCCCCCCCCCCACCCCCCCCCCCCCCCACCCCCCCCCCCCCCCACCCCCCCCCCCCCCCACCCCCCCCCCCCCCCACCCCCCCCCCCCCCCACCCCCCCCCCCCCCCACCCCCCCCCCCCCCCACCCCCCCCCCCCCCCACCCCCCCCCCCCCCCACCCCCCCCCCCCCCCACCCCCCCCCCCCCCCACCCCCCCCCCCCCCCACCCCCCCCCCCCCCCACCCCCCCCCCCCCCCACCCCCCCCCCCCCCCACCCCCCCCCCCCCCCACCCCCCCCCCCCCCCACCCCCCCCCCCCCCCACCCCCCCCCCCCCCCACCCCCCCCCCCCCCCACCCCCCCCCCCCCCCACCCCCCCCCCCCCCCACCCCCCCCCCCCCCCACCCCCCCCCCCCCCCACCCCCCCCCCCCCCCACCCCCCCCCCCCCCCACCCCCCCCCCCCCCCACCCCCCCCCCCCCCCACCCCCCCCCCCCCCCACCCCCCCCCCCCCCCACCCCCCCCCCCCCCCACCCCCCCCCCCCCCCACCCCCCCCCCCCCCCACCCCCCCCCCCCCCCACCCCCCCCCCCCCCCACCCCCCCCCCCCCCCACCCCCCCCCCCCCCCACCCCCCCCCCCCCCCACCCCCCCCCCCCCCCACCCCCCCCCCCCCCCACCCCCCCCCCCCCCCACCCCCCCCCCCCCCCACCCCCCCCCCCCCCCACCCCCCCCCCCCCCCACCCCCCCCCCCCCCCACCCCCCCCCCCCCCCACCCCCCCCCCCCCCCACCCCCCCCCCCCCCCACCCCCCCCCCCCCCCACCCCCCCCCCCCCCCACCCCCCCCCCCCCCCACCCCCCCCCCCCCCCACCCCCCCCCCCCCCCACCCCCCCCCCCCCCCACCCCCCCCCCCCCCCACCCCCCCCCCCCCCCACCCCCCCCCCCCCCCACCCCCCCCCCCCCCCACCCCCCCCCCCCCCCACCCCCCCCCCCCCCCACCCCCCCCCCCCCCCACCCCCCCCCCCCCCCACCCCCCCCCCCCCCCACCCCCCCCCCCCCCCACCCCCCCCCCCCCCCACCCCCCCCCCCCCCCACCCCCCCCCCCCCCCACCCCCCCCCCCCCCCACCCCCCCCCCCCCCCACCCCCCCCCCCCCCCACCCCCCCCCCCCCCCACCCCCCCCCCCCCCCACCCCCCCCCCCCCCCACCCCCCCCCCCCCCCACCCCCCCCCCCCCCCACCCCCCCCCCCCCCCACCCCCCCCCCCCCCCACCCCCCCCCCCCCCCACCCCCCCCCCCCCCCACCCCCCCCCCCCCCCACCCCCCCCCCCCCCCACCCCCCCCCCCCCCCACCCCCCCCCCCCCCCACCCCCCCCCCCCCCCACCCCCCCCCCCCCCCACCCCCCCCCCCCCCCACCCCCCCCCCCCCCCACCCCCCCCCCCCCCCACCCCCCCCCCCCCCCACCCCCCCCCCCCCCCACCCCCCCCCCCCCCCACCCCCCCCCCCCCCCACCCCCCCCCCCCCCCACCCCCCCCCCCCCCCACCCCCCCCCCCCCCCACCCCCCCCCCCCCCCACCCCCCCCCCCCCCCACCCCCCCCCCCCCCCACCCCCCCCCCCCCCCACCCCCCCCCCCCCCCACCCCCCCCCCCCCCCACCCCCCCCCCCCCCCACCCCCCCCCCCCCCCACCCCCCCCCCCCCCCACCCCCCCCCCCCCCCACCCCCCCCCCCCCCCACCCCCCCCCCCCCCCACCCCCCCCCCCCCCCACCCCCCCCCCCCCCCACCCCCCCCCCCCCCCACCCCCCCCCCCCCCCACCCCCCCCCCCCCCCACCCCCCCCCCCCCCCACCCCCCCCCCCCCCCACCCCCCCCCCCCCCCACCCCCCCCCCCCCCCACCCCCCCCCTCCCCACATCCCCCCCCCCCCCCTCCCCCCCGCCCGCTCGCCCCCCCCCCCCCCCGCCCCCCCCCCCCCCCACCACCACCCCCGCCCACCCCCCCCCCCCCCCCCCCCCCCCACCCCTATCCACTCCTCGCCCCACCCCTCCACCCCCTCCCCCCCCCCACCCGCCCCCCCCCCCCCCCCCCCCCGCCCCCCCCCCCCCCCCCCCCTTCCCCCCACTCCCATTTTCCGCCCTGTCACAGGGTGGGAAACCGGGGAGCGCCCCAAAAGGCAGTGCACTCCTGCGGCCGCGTGCGCGGGAGGCTGCCACACTGCCTTCTGGGGCGCTCCCTGGCGGGAAAAGGGGAGCACCCCAGAAGGCAGTGCGGCAGCCTTCCAAAAATTGGGACAGTTAAAAAACCCCATGGGACGCGGGACAAATTGGTTTAAGGCGGGACTGTCCCGCCAAAAGCGGGACGTCTGGTCACTTTGAGCTACTGCCAAAGCAACATTTTTAAAAAACTTGCCCAGTCAATGTCCAATCTCAGAAGAAGAGTTTGGATTTATAGTCTGCTTTGCTCAACAATAAGGAGTCTCAAAGCGGCTAACAAACTCCTTCCCTTCCTCTCCCCACCTTGTGAGGCAGGTGGGACTGAGAAAGTCTGGGTTTGATTCCCCTCTCCTCCATATGAGTGGCAGACTCTAATCTGGAAAACCAGATTTGATTCCCTTCTCTTCTGCACGAGGCCTGCCGGGTGATCAGCTACTAGTCACAGTTCTCTCAGAACTCTCTCAATCTCACCTGTCTGTTGTGGGGGAGAGGAAGGGAAGGAGTTAATGAGTCTCTTTGATACTCCTTGCAGTTGAGAAAAGCGTGGTATAAATCCAAGCTTTTCTTCTTCCACCAGTGGGTGAAGACTTTGTATTTCCTTTAGTGTAACCACAGTAATGGTCACGGACCCTTCTTCCTGGTTCTGGTGATGTTCATGTGGTTTCATTGAATGATTTTATAATGTTTAAAAAGCTGCTTTTGATTGTTCAAACGTTTCCATGTTGGCGCATTTGCCACCTTAAAGACCCTGGCATAAAAATGCTTTAAATAAAATAAATAAATAAAATACCCACTTTGTGAGCGCATTGCCCAGTTGCATTTAGAGCCCTAGGAAAGATGCGTATCCAGTGGTGTGATCCAAAAATTTTAGTAACAGGTTCCCATGGTGGTGGGATTTAAACTGTATGAGTGCCAATGGGGCCATGGGTGCAACGGGCGGGCAGGTGGCCCGGGCAGGGCATCTCTGGTTGGCTGCAAGGACGAGCCACTGCGTCCCAGTGAAACGAATGCACGAGGCTATAAGGCTAACACTGCACTCTGCTAGACTGCTTCTGTTCTGAAAGTGCCACCGCTGAGAGGAGTGACGAATCCAAGGCAAAATCACGTGGCAAAAAATCCCCACTAGTAACCCCTCTCGCACACACAAATAATTAGTAACCCACTCGAACCTGTGAGAACCGTTGATCGCACCTCTAATAATTCATTATTGTGGTGGTACTGAAAGAAAAAAAGAGGGGAACCACAGGTGCTTTGAGATACTTATAATCCCCAAAGAAATTCCATATGCGCTCTGAGCAATGTGGTCTTTGTCAGGGGTAAAATCCTTAAAATGCCCTTTTTGCGAAACGGCTGAAAAAAATGATTTGCTGCAAGTCTTGGAAGTGAAGCAAAACAAAGTGTTTTTTTGAATTTTTTTTATCATTTGGGTTTCTCGAGACAAAAAGCAACAAACAATAACAAACACAAAAAAAACGCAATGCCGTTATACCGCTTGCTCTCTAGTCATAACTACAGGATTAATTCGGAATTATTATTACTATACCCTGTTCAGGATAAAGAGAGCAGGAGATTTGTGAATTCATCTGCGATTTCCTGGATCGTCTTTAAGTACGTAAGAACATAAGAAAGAGCCTGCTGGATCAGACCAGAGTCCATCTAGTCCAGCACTTTGCTACTCGCAGTGGCCCACCAGGTGCCTTTGGGAGCTCACATGCAGGAGGTGAAAGCAATGGCCTCCTGCTGCTGCTGCTCCTGAGCACCTGGTCTGCTAAGGCATTTGCAATCTCAGGTCAAGGAGGATCAAGATTGGTGCCATAAATCGACTTCTCCTCCATAAATCTGTCCAGGCCCCTTTTCAAGCTATCCAGGTTAGCGGCCGTCACCCCCTCCTGTGGCAGCATATTCCAAACACCAACCACGCGTTGTGTGAAGAAATGTCTTTGTTCTAGACGTGAAAAGATTCTGTACAAGCGCTAGTCTTGCCAGCTCCGTGTTGGGAAATACCTGGAGATTTTGGGGGTGGGCTCTGAGGAGGGTGTGGTTTGGAGAGGGGAAGGACCTTAGTAGGATGTAAGGCCATAGAGTCCACCCTCCCAAGCAGCCATTTTCTCCAGGGAAACTGAGCTCCTCTGCCTGGAAATCAGTTATAATTCCGGAAGGGCTCCGGGTGCAACCTGGAGGTTGGCGACCCAAACACCAGGCCCACTTGGGAGTCAGTATCATCCTATGCATAGACATAGCACTTATGGATGCCCAAGAACTACAGTAGCCAGCTCAGGGTTGGGAAATTCCAGGGTGTGGTGCCTGGTGTGGGAGCCCAGTGGGGGTATAGTGCAAGGTGACCAGACGTCCCGCTTTTGGCGGGACAGTCCCACCTTAAACCAATTTGTCCCACATCCCGCGGGGTTTCCTTTGAATCTCTCTGTCTCCGAGCTTTTGGAAGAGTTGTGAGGCACGCCTGCATGCCCTTCCCCAGGCGCCCCAGAAGGCAGGCAGTCTCTGCCGCACTGCCTTCTGGGGTGCTCCCGTGTCCCGCCCTGTGACAGTTTGCAGGAAACCGAGCTCTAAAGGCAGTGCGCTCCTGGGCGGCCAAGCTCACCAAGATGCGTGCACGAGCGCCCGGGTCCCGGTTTTAAAAGGTGGAAATCTGGTCACCTTAGTATAGTGCCGTAGAGAAAGCTGTAGAAGCTGCCATCACAAACTGGTGAAAATGGATCTCTGTCAGTTGTGATCCCGGGAGACCAGCAGGGACTCACCTGGAGGCTGGCAACCCTGTTTGAGAGCAGCTGTGGGGTAGTGGTTAAGAGCAGGTGCATTCTAATCTGGAGAACCGGGTTTGAGTCCCTGCTCTGCCGCCTGAGCTGTGGAGGCTTATCTGGGGAACTAGATTTATTTATTTATTATTTATTTATTGGTTGAACTTATATACCACCCTCCCTCGAAGGGCTCAGGGCGGTGAACAACAAAACAGAAATAGAGCACATAAACCAAAGACTAAAATCTGTTAGATATTAATTAAATTGGCTCGATTATAAAATAAAATAACCCCACCCCATTAAAACGCAGCATGCTAAAATCAACATAATAGATGGCACCTACTATCATTCCACTAAAAACCAGAAGGAGGGGGGGGGGCGGCAGGATCCACTGATGTTACAGGGGGTTTCATCAGCGCTCGGCCTCCCAGTCTGGTTGAACAGGGGCTCAGATTAACCTGTGCACTCCAACACACGCCAGGCGGGTGACGTTGGGCTAGTCACAGTTCTTCGGATCTCTCTCAGCCCCACCCACCTCACAGGGTGTTTGTTGTGGACGGGGAAGGGAAAGGAGTTTGTAAGCCCCTTTGAGTCTCCTTACAGGCGAGAAAGGGAGGGTATAAATCCAACTCTTCTTCTTCTTCTTCTTCTTCGTCTTCTTCTTCGTCTTCGTCTTCATCTTCGTCTTCGTTACTGGGCTAACTGCATGGTCAGGTAACTTTGCATGAGCCATGCCAGAGATTAAATGTGGAGCTGAGTTTGTGCTAAGTCTGTCTGGGAAGTCTGTCTTTCCCTCACCAGAGCATCATGCTTAGATGGAGCCTGGAGTGAGCCAGGAAGCAGGTCGTAGCAGCAACAACAGATGTGATGAATGACTAATCTGTGTCGAGATGGATTCGACACGATAAAGGACGTTCTGGATACCTGCTTGAAGAAGAAGAAGAAGAGTTTGGATTTATATCCCCTCTCTGCTGAGACTCAGTGTTTACACTTCTTTTGCCTTCTCACAACAAACACCCTGTGAGGTAGGTGGGCTGAGAGCTCCAGAAGCTGTGACTAGCCCAAGGTCACCCAGCTGGCTAGGGGAGGGGTGTAGGGTTAATTCTGAATTCCCAGATTTCCACAGCTCAGGTGGCAGAGAGCTGGGAATCAAACCCGGTTCCTCCAGATTAGATACACGAGCTCTTAACCTCCTACGCCACTGCTGCTCCTGTTGAATTAAAAAGGCCCCTTCCGCACATGCAGAATAATGCACTTTCAATCCACTTTCAGTGCATTTTGCAGCTGGACTTTTTTTTGTGCGCAACAGCAAAATCCACTTGCAAACAATTGCAAACGTGCATTGAAAGGGCATTATTCTGCATGCGCGGAAGGGGCACAAGTCAGAGCCCCCCAGTAGCAGCCGAGGGAGTGGACGGGCCTCTTGTACTTGGAAGAGAAGACCTTTTACGGTGGCCAATACTCAGAAAACTCATTTGAGCCATAAATTCACTTGCCTTTGAGTTTACAAGGCTATAAACATTGCAGGCCTTTGACCTGGTGTTTACCAAAATGCATTTGCTGCAGTTGTGTTTATGGACCACTATTTATAGGGAAGTAGTTCATACCGAATTTCACATGCGGAAAGAAATAGCCATTTAATTGTGCCGTCCGCCCCCCACCCCCCAGCACTCTTCCAAGTGGTCTCCATCCCTACTTCCTGGCTTATTTGATTTGCTTTGCTTTATGGGGGGGATTCAGGCTCCAGGAAAATTGTCGGCGGGTGGGGCGGGGGGGGGGGGGGGGTTAATTTAGAACTCATTTCAAGTTTTCCAGAGCGGAGTTTACATTTGTTTGCTTGTGTTTGGGGGTCGGCCTGAAAAGGACTGGTGAGCGTTGGCTACATTTTCAAAATGTCTCAAAAGGTCCTTTGGGATGTTGCATCCCAGATGGCTACCTGCCATTCCAATACCAAATGTTTAATTACAAAGACCAATAATTAGAAAATACATAAAGCAAACATGTTGCATTTTCGGACGTTGGATCACAAAATTATGTCTAAGGCATCTAATTTAACTTTAAAGCAATATGGTAATTTACTTTTTTCCCCAGTTTTGTTCCATTAGATTACGGCGAAATTTATAAACTGTTACACTGAACTCAAACATCATCTTAATAACTTGAGAAGATTTGTCAATTAAAAATTCACAGATCCTTGCTGGCTCAGAGCTCTCATCCAACGAAGCACTGCGAATTTTCGATCCAGCCTCATTATAAAAGTTGAATTTAAAGAAATGTGTCTTATAGTTTCCATGTTTCCATCCCTACACAGAGTGTCTATGAGCAGGAATCTTTTTTGAATCTGTCCTCCAAAACTTCTGATGTCGGGGTTTCACACCTTGTTAGAGTAAAAGAGCAAAGAAGTAAATACCCTGTTTCCCTGAATATAAGACATCCCCAGAAAATAAGAAGTGCGAAATATAAGGCATCCCCCGAAAGTAAGACGTAGCAAAGTTTTTGTTTGGAAGCATGCCTGATGAACAGAACACAGAAAAATAAGACATCGCCTGAAAATAAGACATAGCGCATCTTTGGGAGCAAAAATTAATATAAGACACTGTCTTATTTTCGGGGAAACACGGTAGCTGCACCATTGTTCTGATATCTCTAAATTTCACACTGGTCCCAATACAAGTATGTATGTAGATCTATTATGTTGAAGCCATGGGCCATAACATCACACACACATAACAGTACATATGGTTAACATGAAACAATGGTTTCATAAATTCAGTAGGAGTGACTATATCTAGATAAGCAGTGGATCATACCTTATCAGTTTCACCATTGGGCCAATTGGCCATGCTGGCAGGAGGAGGATGGGAATTGTAGTCCATAACATCTGGAGTGCCAAAGGTTCGCCACCACGGCCATAAACATTTAAAATCACAGTTCAAAACCATACATACACAACTGCGCTCGGTCAGAAAAGAAAATGCAGAATACAAAAGCTAAGGTATTCTACTAGAGTCCAATCAAAGGATAAACATATATTATGAATTTACTGTTCCCTCTGGGTTAGCACAAATAAATTTCCTTCTTAGCTTAATTGACAGAAATGTAAAAGTAGCAACCATACAGGTAATAGTTGGAGTAGCGTTGGTTATAAGAAAATCAATACAGCAGCAGTGGCGTAGGAGATTAAGAGCTTGTGTATCTAATCTGGAGGAACCGGGTTTGATTCCCAGCTCTGCCGCTTGAGCTGTGGAGGCTTATCTGGGGAATTCAGATTAGCCTGTGCACTCCCACACACGCCAGCTGGGTGACCTTGGGCTAGTCACAGCTTCTCGGAGCTCTCTCAGCCCCACCCACCTCATAGGGTGTTTGTTGTGAGGGGGGAAGGGCAAGGAGATTGTAAGCCCCTTTGAGTCTCCTGCAGGAGAGAAAGGGGGGATATAAATCCAAACTCATCTTCTTCTTCTGCATTGCAGGGGGTTGGACTTGATGGCCCTTGGGGTCTCTTCCAGCAGGATTTTTGGGGCATAATTATTTGAGAGTCAAAGCTTCCTTCATCAGATACAAGTAGGGGAGGTTTGACGCTTGAAAACTTATACCCTCAAAATCTTGTTGGGCTGGGCTGTAAGGTGCCGCTGGACTCAAACCTAGAGGGCTCGACTGCAGCCCAACGCGGCTACCCTCTGAAACTCTCTCCATCTAAATCTCACTGAAATGTCACAAGACAAGACGGAACGTCAGAAAGCACAGCCCTCATTTCTCTAGCAATGTATGAATTGTCCGTGAAGGTCTAGGACACAGGTGTCAAACTCGTGGCCCTCCAGATGTTATGGACAACAGTTCCCATCATCCCCTGCCAGCATGATGATGGCAGGGAATGATGGGAACTGTAGTCCATAACATCTGGAGGGCCACGAGTTCGACACCTAAGGTCTAGGAGATCAGTGTGCTGCGATCGCATTATTTTCAATTTTGTGCTGTGTCAGCGCATTAGTAGAAACGGGCCGCAGTGCCAAAAGGCACGTCCGTCCCGCTGTCGCTACGTCAGCCGATTCCCTCCGAATCCACCCCGCCTCGCCTCAGAGGTCTCATTCCTCTTCTCGAAAGGGATCGCAGTGGCCGGTTTGGAGCTCCTGGACCCAGGCCAGCTGCTACGATACAGATGTGGCACCCTTCGACGCGAGCCAAGCGAGAGTACTATTTTGTTGGCAAAGGTTAGCAGCCTTAATGCAAAGCGAAGACTCCAGCGGGGCCTCTTACGCTGCAGGTTTTATTCTTTAATGAGGCAGATATTTAATCAATTTTAGAGTACGTCGGTATCTGCCTTTTGCATGTGTTTCGAATCACGGTGGAAATTTATACGCAGATGAAGTAATTGAAGCGTAGCTGCACTTCAGAAGGGGCACGTGGTCCGGAGCAGAATGGAGCACAAGGAGGGGCGGGGACCCCTCGAAGGGGCCTTGACGGGAAGAATTTTCCACAGCTGGGGGACACTCCCAAGATGTCTGATATGCTTTGGCTACGATTTAAAGCCCAGTCTCAAACAGTTGTTACATGTCGGCTTGCCGCATCCCAAGTTCCTTCACTTTCCTGTTTGGTAGCGAGACAAAGGGCCAAATCAGATGGAATGGAGACAGCCATGCAGGGCTGTTCACCTGTCGGTCCCATTCAAAACGTTACACACCGAGGACCCTTCCGCACATGCAGAACGATGCACTTCCAATCCACTTTCACAATTGTTTGCAAGTGGATTTTGCTATTTTGCACAGTAAAATCCAGTTGCAAAGTGGATTGAAAGTGCATTATGCTGTGGAAAGGGTCAGAGTTTGTTCAAGGAATTGTCGAAGGCTTTCGTGGCTGGAATTCATCAGAGTGTTGTGGGTTTTCCGGGTTGTATGGCCATGTTCCAGTAGCATTTTCTCCTGACGTTTCACCTGCATCTGGCCGAAGATGCCTGCCACGGATGCAGGTGAAACGTCAGGAGAAAATGGTACTGGAACACGGCCATACAACCCGGAAAACCTGCAACACCCTAGTTTGTTCAAGGTATTTGGTCATCTCGAGAACAGCATTGCTCTCTTGGGGTCGCCAGTCACCAAAAGTTTCCTGCAGATTTGGGGGAGGGGTCTGGGAAGGGGCCTGGGGAGGGAAGGGTGCATCGCAGGGATGGGATGCTATGGTGTGCGCCCAGAGGTGGGATCCAGCAGGTTCTCACAGGTTCCCGCAAGTAGGTTACTAATTATTTGCGTGTGCCGAGAGGGGGTTACTAATTGGTGATTTTGCCACGTGATTTAGCCTTAGTTACGCCCCTCCTCTCAACAGTAGCACGCAGAACTTGAAGCAGTCTAGCAGGAGATGCACCGTCGGCGCATGCGGTGGGCAGCCCGCGCTCATGCGTGCATTCGCTTCCCTCGGCTCAGCTGCTGCGCCCTTGCCACAACTCCCTACCCAGGAATGCCCTACCGAAATGCCACATCCCCATCATGCCCCGCCCAGCCCCATTGGCACTACGCCACAGTTTGAATCCCACCACCATGGGAACCTGTTACTAAAATTTTTGGATCCCACCACTGTGTGCGCCCCTCAAAAAAAGACCCAATAAAAGGGAGCCAAATAAGCAGATCCCGAAAAATGCTGACTTCTTTGGCATTTTTAGTGGGCCCCTTTGTTTGCTACCTTTTTTTAAAAAAAGTCCTCTTCCCTCTCCCTCTCTTTCCTGCTGCTGGCATTCGAACACAGGACCCGGCCAAGCATACCCTGCCTCTGAACTCCACATGGAGTCATGGGGCAGGCGCACAGTTTAAAGCTAGACCTGGCAAGGCCAAGCCCAATATTGAACTGCAGGCTTGGCCAAGTTGGTCCAGTTTTAGACTGCAGGCTTCGATTTTGGGGTTTCAAAAACTTCCAGGTCTATTAAACCAGAATCTGAAAAATACCGATTAACCAGAGCCGTATCTAGGCAAACTGGAGCCTGGGGACAAAACCTGAGTTTGGTGCCCCCCCTGGCAGCCACCCTCTCCCACCACGACCAAACAATGATTTTTTGCACCAGCTCACAAAACACCTCCCGCCACCAGCAAAACATACATGGCTCTCTATCCACCAACTTTCCTAATTTTGTCCTCACACCAACCCTATGAGGTAGGTTGTTAGCCTGAGAAACAGCTCCAAGCCAGTGCAATTGGGTATTAAGCATGTAAATCCCTCACAAATCACCCCCAGCAAAACATTTAACAAACAAATGTCAGCATCATCTCTTACAAAACACCTCCAGTGGAATCCACCCCCAAACAGCATCACTTTCAATGGTGTTTAAACTAGGGAGCCCAGATTCTTCTTTTAAATCGACCTTAAAGGGAGAATCTGGGGTCCCCGGTTAAAACAACATTGAAAGTGACGCTATTTTGGGGTGGATTCTCCCACATCCTGAAACAGCATCACTTTCAATTTTTAATATATATAGCATCCAAGGAACAAGGTGATAGGTTTTGGAATAGAAGACAATACAAGCAGCGACACAAAGGGCAAACTGTCTAAGGAAAGGTATCGTTTTGAGCAAATATGAGATGTGGGGTGACAAGATACCAGACAACGCATTAAAAGCCAGGTGATACCCCCATTTGATCACCACAAGGACCTGCAGCCATACCCAAATTGTGAAGTCCCCATGGCAGCTCAATTTAGAAGCACCTCAGGGGCCAAAATTACATTCAGACAGGGACGGCGGAGGATAAATTCCTGCCTTCCCCCTAGAGTAAGGTGACCAGATGGTCACCTTTGTGAACCGGGACGGGGGTAGGCGGCTGCGCGGTTTCATCGTGCAAGATATTGACACGCAGACATCGGCGCGACAGTCGCAGAAGCACAGCCTTCTGGGGCTTCGCCGCTTTCTGCCCTCTGTTCATTAGAGCATCGTTTGTCCGCCGCTTTCCTGCCCTGTCACAGGGCAGGAAACGGCAGCAGCACCCCAGAAGGTCAGTTTCTGCGTGGCTGCAGCAGCGGGAGGCTGTCGAACTGCCTTGCGCCCCAGAAGGCAGTGCGGCAGCCCCCCCAAAATCGGGAGAATGGAAATAACCCGCGGGATGTGGGACAAATTGTGTGAAAGCGGGACTGTCCCGCCAAAAGCTGGTCAGCCTACCCTAGAGCCTTTTTCCAGACCCGAAATGGCCGTGGAGGTATAATTTGCCCTATTGAACGGGTAGAGTGAAGTAGTTTTTCCTCACCCCGCACTGTGGTTCTGACCAGAACTGGGCCCATGCAGCGCTTCTAAATTGCACTGCCACAGGAGATAGCTAGAATCTTGCCCCGAGACCCCATTAGGACCATGTATTAAATGTAATGTGTAATTTGACCCTCAGCTAAACAATTGTGGGGGTAAAATAGGGAGAGGTGAATCTAGGGCTGTTCCAGTGATCCCTGGGAACTGTTGAGGATGACGCTGGGGAGTATCAGGCAAGGACTGTGACCACTTCCGGGTGATTATCCGGAAATGACATCACAACGTTGGTAAAGTCGGTTCGCCCAATTTTTCTCCTGATGGTCACTGGTGTGAGCGTGAGCAATGAATGCCAGGTTGGATCTCGGGCAACCATAGCCCTCCCCGAATGTCCCAAGCTGGAGACGCCAACTTTTATCCTACATCCATTATTATAGTCTCTTCAAAAAACTCATGAATGGCTTACTCGCTACGATGACATTTCAGGACTGGGCAAAACCACAACTGTAGCAAACTACTTGTTGAACAAGGTGTTGTGGGTTTTCTGGTCTGTATGGCCGTGGTGTGATCGTTTTTGCTTCTAATGTTTTGCCCACATCTATGATATGGCCTTCAACAATGTGTTTGTAAGGAAGCATTATTTGTTGAACATCAACAAACTGGGCAGCATTCAAAAGCCCATTACCCACTGGTGCAGAGGCACACAGTGGGACAGGAAGTGAGTCAGGGCAAGAAATCTTGTCCCAATACCCTATATCAGTGGTGGTGAACCTTTGGCCCTCCAGATGTTATGGACTACAATTCCCATCATTTTATGGACTACATCATGTTATGGACTTCAATTCCCAATTGGCCATTCTGGCAGGGGCTGATGGGAATTGTAGTCCATAACATCTGGAGTGCCAAAGGTTCATCACGACGGCCCTATATGCTTGAAGCGCACCGAGAGAGCAGGTGTGTTGGGGCAAGAAATTTTGTCCTGACGTGCTTTCTGTTTGCGGTGCACTGAGAGAGGAGGCAAGATTCAGGGCAAGATTTCTGGTCCAGACGCACTTCCTCTTGCCCCGCGTTTGCTTCTCGCTTTCTGCGGGAAAAGTCGGAGCACTTTTCTGGTGTGACTTTTTGTGCCAGAACGGGGTGAGGCCAGTGAACACCAGCAGTGGGTAATCAGCCAAAGTGGCTTTTAGGTTAAAAAAACCCAACAGAGCATAAAAATGAACTCCTCCTCCTCCTCCTCCTCCTCCTCCTCCTCCTCTTCTTCTTCTTCTTCTTCTTCTTCTTCTTCTTCTTCTTCTTCTTCTTCTTCTTCTTCTTCTTCTTCTTCTTCTTCTTCTTCTTCTTAGTGGCGTAGGAAGTTTAGAGCTCGCGTATCTAATCTGGAGGAACCGGGTTTGATTCCCAGCTCTGCCGCCTGAGCTGTGGAGGCTTATCTGGGGAATTCCGATTAGCCTGTGCACTCCCACACATGCCAGCTGGGTGACCTTGGGCTAGTCACAGTTCCTCGGAGCTCTCTCAGCCCCACCTACCTCACAGGGTGTTTGTTGTGAGGGGGGAAGGGCAAGGAGATTGTAAGCCCCTTTGAGTCTCCTGCAGGAGAGAAAGTGGGGATAGAAATCCAAACTCTCTTCTTCTTCTTCTTCTTCTTCTTCTTCTTCTTCTTCTTCTTCTTCTTCTTCTTCTTCTTCTTCTTCTTCTTCTTCTTCTTCTTCTTCTTCTTCTTCTTCTTCTTCTTCTTCTTCTCCTCCTCCTCCTCCTCCTCCTCCTCCTCCTCCTCCTCCTCCTCCTCCTCCTCCTCCTCCTCCTCCTCGAGGCCAGGCAAACAAGAAACCATGTTCCTCAGTGCACTGGCCCAGGCGAAAAAAAAATCCTTGGCGGATGTGAAATATCCAATGGCCATCCTTTCTTTGTCTGCAATACACGGGGTAGGCTAATGACAGGTAGCCTTGTGCGAATTTGGGAGAACACAGGATTCTCTGTGCTTTATCTGTGGTATCGCTAAATGAAAATTAAGCCACTAGAAAGTTGTGGTCCAAAACGAGCTTTAAGTGCTGAGATAAGAGGCGAAGTAAATAGAGGCTCGCCCCCATTTCTGAGGGAAACTGGTCGGCTGCCCGCAAAAAAACTTGCTGATAAAGCCCCATCTGTTAAAACAGAGTGCTACAGAGAAGGTAATAAATTTCAAGCAAAGACCAAGAGGGGCTGTTTTATTATTTTCCTTTTTCGCCTGACAGTCTTTCGGTGAGAAGTTTTTGTGGGTTTCTTTTTTGCTTTGGGAAAGCAGCAAGCTATTTTGATAGCGAAACGTACGAGACGGCGATTGGCTTTCGGGTTAGCTTTACACTCTTTTACGGGGCCGGGGAGAAATCTCCCCCTGCACGTTTTATTTCGCTGGCAAGCGGCAAAAGGCCTGATAAACTGCGAGCAGAAGAAAGTCGGGAGGAAAAGCCCCACTCCACAGAAACGACCCGCTTAGGAAAACAGCAGATGTCGGGCCCGAGCGTGGCGCTGACTCACGGCCAAACCGTTGGAAAACAAAATTAATTTCCTTTCCTCTTTGATAATGGTGATGTAATGGAGTCGGGAGGAAGAGTCTGCCGCGCTTATCCAGTTGTGAAAAGGAGAAACGTTTTGCCGTGTGAGAGGGCAGATGACTTGGGGATATTTATTGGGAGTCTCTGGCAAAAAGGGTTTAAAGAGTTGCAAAGCGATAGGAAGCAAAAATGTTCTGGGTACCCTAGGTCAGTGATGGCGAACCTTTTCGAGACCGAGTGCCCAAACTGCAACCCAAAACCCACTTATTTATCGCAAAGTGCCAACCCGACAATTTAACCTGAATACTGAGGTTTTAGTATAGAAAAAAACGGTTGGCTCCGAGGCGTGCGTTACTCGTGAGTAAGCTTGGTGGTAGTCGGTGGCTTTGCTTCGAAACAACTGTGCAACACTTCGAATGGGTGAATCACGACCCTAGGAGGGTTTGCTCAGAAGCAAGCCCCATTGCCAGCTACCGAGCTTACTCCCAGGTAAAGGATCACGCTTTAGTTCTTTGCATGAAAATCAGCAGGGTTTAACAGCACAATAGGGTTATCTACACTGCTTCCCCAAAACTACTGTATATACTGGCATAGAAGACTACTTTTGAACCCTGGGAAATCATCTGTAAAGTGTGGGGTCGTCTTATACGCCAGGTACTCTTATATGGCGAGTATATCCCAAACTCTATATTTTAACTGGAAAAGGGGGGGGGGGGTCGTCTTATATGCCCAGTCGTCTTATACGCCGGTATATATGGGTAGGTCTTCGGTTTGTTGCTAATAATCTCCCTGAATAATTACACTATTATCACATGACGAACTCTGTGCACATGTGCCCACAGAGAGGGCTCTGAGTGCCACCTCTGGCACCCGTGCCATAGGTTCGCCACCACTGCCCTAGGTGGACCGAGAAGGGAAAAGATGAAGATGGCTTTTCACAGCAGGCCCTTCCTGAGTGGCCAACTCCAGCTTGGGAAAGAAGGAGGTTTGACAGCGAAATATGCTGCCTTGGAGCCATCTCCTTCTTTGGAGGTTTTTAGGCCCCTTCCGCACATGCAGAATAATGCATTTTCAATCCACTTTCACAATGGCTTGCAAGTGGATTTTGCTCTTCCGGCTGCAAAGTGCAACGGAAGTGGATTGAAAGTGTACTATTTGCTCTTTGATATATCTCTCGTAGAGTATTTATAAATTGTTTTCCAAAACCAACATTTTCCAAAGTTTGAAATAAATAATTGTGACTAACTGTATCAAACGCTTGATATACATCTAACTTTATTGTTGCATATTTTTTATTCTTACCGTGTCCTATTACATTTAATACGTTCCTTAGGGGGTTGCTAATATCTCTGCCTCTTATACAATAAAAAATTATTAAAAAAGAAAAGAAAGTGTGCTATTCTGCACGTGCAGAAGGGGCCTTGGACAGAGGCTAGATGGCCATCTGTCAAGGGTGCTTTGGTTGTTTCTGCATGGCAGGGGGTTGGACTGGATGACCTTTGGGGTCTCTTCTAACTGTACGATCCTATGGTTCCTGGAGATTTGTGGGTGGAGCCTGGGGAAGGTGGGATTTCAGGAAGGCTACACTGACCCAGAGTCCTCCTGCCAAAGCAGCCAGACCCCCCAGGGAACAGATCTCTTTATTCTAGAGATTAGTTTTAATTCCAGCAGGTTGTTTGCAAGTGGATTTTGCTATTCTGCATAGTAAAATTCAGCTTCAAAAATGCATTGAAAATGGATTGAAAGTGCATTATTCTGCATGTGCGGAAGGGGCCTTAGAAGACCTGACCCAAACCAAGGCCCGACCCAAACTGAACCGGAAAAGGCCAGTCACAAATCCTCAGCCTGGCCATCCTCACAGGGATGTTGTGAGAGAACGAAGGTGGGGAGAATGACTTTCTAAGCTGCTTTAGAGTCCCAAATCAGGATATATATATATTTTAAAAATGCAAACACATCTCTACACACAGGCAGTCGCCAATTTCCAACTGGGTGAGCTGTGTCACTGGAGGGAAAGAAGAAGAAGAGTTTGGATTTATATCCCCCCTTTCTCTCCTGCAGGAGACTCAAAGGGGCTTACAATCTCCTTGCCCTTCCCCCTCATAACAAACACCCTATGAGGTAGGTGGGGCTGAGAGAGCTCCGAGAAGCTGTGATTAGCGCAAGGTCACCCAGCTGGCATGTGTGGGAGTGCACAAGCTAATCTGAATTCCCCAGATAAGCCTCCACAGCTCAGGCGGCAGAGCGGAGAATCAAACCCGGTTCCTCCAGATTAGATACACGAGCTCTTAACCTCCTACGCCACGTTTGGCTTTCCTTAGGACACCCCATCCAGGGGACATTTGAGCCGGAACCTGGGCAAGTGCTCTGGAAGGACACCACAATTGACAAGTTCTTCATTTTGTACTATTTAGAAGTTAAGCTTGAGAGACGTTTGTCTTTAGGAAGACGGCCCCAGCGGAGCGAGTCCCAAGTCTCCCGTCAGATTTTCGAGCAAAACTTTTCCATCTTTCCACTTTTCCCCCCGAGACAGCAACTGGGAGACAGTCTCCGCAGTCGCAACAGGTCTGGCCATTGCTGCTCCCAGCTCTCTCCATGGAACATCAAAACCGGTCCCCAGTAAAACCGCCCTCCCCAAAGGCCGCCTCTCTTCCCCTCAGCCTCCAAAGAACACCTGCGGCTCAAACAACACCACAGTGTCTGCTTGCAGTGGGGCACGCTCCAAACAGCTGTCCGACACCTGTTTGCAGCTTTACAACCCGAAGGACGACTACCTCCCGGAGTATAAACCGTGCACAAGAATGCAGTCAGCAGGTGAAACGGCTGGCCCATTAATTAAGATCTGTTTCCGCGTTGCAGCTGTCCAGGTGAGGATGAAACATCTGGAAATGCCATAAAATTGGACAGCATGAAAGCAGCCCGGGAATATTCCAAATGCCCCCCCTGCTTCCATTCACTTCTCTTGCTTTTTCTGTGACTCCGCCTAGTCTTCGCAATGTCTAGATTGGCACACCATGCCAGTGCGACATTAATTGAGTTTTTCAAGAAGAAGAAGAAGAAGAATGAAGAAGAAGAAGAAGAAGAAGGAGAAGAAGAGGAGGAGGAGGAGGAGGAGGGTGTAGTAGTCGTCATAATTTGGATTTATATCCCACCTTTTTCTCCTGTAAGGAGACTTAAGATGGCTGACAAGCTCCTTTCCCTTCCCCTCTCCCCACAACAGACATCTTGGGAGGTAGGTGGGGCTGAGAGAATTCAGAGAGAACTGTGACTAGCCCAAGGTCACCTAGCAAGAATGTAGGAGTGCGGAAACACATCTAGTTCACCAGATAAGCCTCCGCCACTCAAGTGGAGGAGTGGGGAATCAAACCCGGTTCTGCAGATTAGAACTCACCTGCTCTTAACCACTTCACCACGCTGGCTCTTAACTCTACCGCTTCACCAAGGCCCGAGAGTCTGGAGGACAGGACAAAATTATTCTTTGGTGCTCGGCGTGTTGGTTAGTTACATCCAAAATGTGTGGCCCTTCTAATGCATTGTTTTGGTCTTCTGAAATTACCACATCATCATGGTGTCGTGGTTAAGAGTGTCTGACTTGCGTCTGGGAAGCCCAAGTTTGAATCCACAAAGAGAGGAAAACTCTCCAGGTGACCATGGGCCATTCACCTACTCTCAGACTATCCTACCTCAAAGGGTTTTGTGAGGATAACACGGAAGAGAGGAAAATGGCGTAAGACACTTTGGGTACCCATTTTATTTATTAAATAAATAAATGCATCGTGCCTCTGAGAACTGAATCAGGTGCCACCATGAAGACACCAGACTTTAACAATTATTTTAATTTTAAAAAATAACAACAACATAAAGACAGGCATAAAAACAGTACAGCAGAACAGAAAGAAAAGATCTAACCCACAACTTTAAATTGAGCCCTTCGGGGGTAGGGCGGTCTAATAAATCAAATTAATAATAATAATAATAATAATAATAATAAACTTACACGATACGAGGATTTAAGGATTGAACTACAAAGACTCTGGCACAAACCAGTACAGGTGGTCCCAGTGGTGATCGGCACACTGGGTGCAGTGCCTAAAGATCTTGAACGGCACTTAAAAACAATTGGCGCTGACAAAATCACCATATGTCAGCTGCAAAAAGGCACACCCTGCATTTCGGCTTCGCTGCACGCATTATTCTGGATACGCATACATCCACACAGTCCTAGATGCTTGGGAAGTGTCCGACGTGTGATGTAATACAAAATCCAGCATATTGATCTTGTTTGCTGTGTATAACTGTTTTGTATCAATAATAATAATAATAATAATAATAATAATAATAATAATAATAATAATAATAATAATAATAATAATAATAATAATAATAAGGTTGAATAATTAATTATCAGCAGGGTCATTGAAAAAGAACACGAGAAGGTCACTAGATACCACGATTTGAAAATCGAGCTTCAGAGTCTATGGCACAAACCAGCTGAGGTCATCCCAGTGGTAATCGGCACGCTGGGCGCCATCCCAAAAACCCCATGGCAGCACTTGAAACATCTTCGAATTGACAAAATTAACATCTGTCAACTTCAGAAGGCAGCCCTGCTGGGATCCGCACGAATACTATGCCGATACATTACAACTTCCTAGGCCTCTGGATGAGGCTCAAATTGTAATGAAGGCCAACAACCAGCTAAAGATCTGGCAGCTGTGAAATCTACAACAACAACAACAACAACAACAACAACAACAACAACAACAACAACAACAAACACTGGAGAACCAACGCTCCAATGGAAATGACATTGTATAAAATCACAAGCAAATCCTGCTAATCAAATATATTAATGTGAAGTAAACACTGATATATGATTGTTGTCATTTGTTTCTAGCCACAGTTGTTATGAGCAATGGTCCCTCTAAGCGTCCCCTGGTTTTGTGCGGAGCTGAGCTGCCCGGGAGAGTCCGCCTGTTGGGCAGCCCATTGTCTGCGCGGCACCGATACGGTGGTGACATGGTTGCGTACCTGCACAACTTACAGAGAACGTTGTTTACAAGCTATATACCATAGAATCTGGTTTTCATTTTTTTTAACTTATTCTGATTATTTAAGGTCCTTTCCGCATGGTCAAAAGATCCCAGAGAAAATGCATACTTTGGAGGATGGACTCTCTATGGTATTATACCCCGCTGAGGTCCTTCCCCTTTCTCAATTCTTGCCCTCCCCAGGTTTCTTTCCCCCCCACAAATCTCCAGGGATTTCCCAACCCAGAGTTGGCAACTCTAGCCCGGCCTGGCATCCCGCAACAAGTCCCCTAAGCTGCCCCTCCCAGGGCAAGGAATCCAGACCTTTGACCATTTTGGTCGCCCTCCTCTGAACCCATTCCTGCTTGTCAATATCCTTCTTGAATTATGGTGCCCAAAACTAGACACAGTATTCCAGGTGAGGTCTGATCAGTGCAGAATAGAGTGGTACCATTATGTCCTGTACTATTAGTACTATGCTATTATGTTGTGGGAAAGGTTTTATTTCAGCGAAATGAATGTGCGGAGACGTATCAGCTGGCCTGCAGTGTTTCTATTACATTTTTTTTTAAAAAAACATAAGCATCTGGAGAGCTTGTAAAGAGAAGGGGGAAAGATTTCCAGTGATTTACGGCTGCACGGGGCTAACTTATTTACCTTTTGACTCCCTACAAACTTTTATTAAAGAGGCTCAGTTTTTTTGGGGGGGGAGGGTGTCTCCCTCCCCCTGCCGTGCCAAGTCGCATTAAAATCACACTGCAATTCAAACCCAAGCCTAGCAATTCGACTCTGCTTTCCACCAGTGGAGGAGCGCTTTGCCCTTCTAAGCAGCAAATATGTTTGCGGTGGTGCACACATTCAGTGTGAGAAGGAGACACACATGTCCGAACACTTGGGGGCACGTGGTGGATCTTCCCCGGGACCTATAGGTGGAGGTGGTGGCCCCCAAGAGCTGTACAAAAGCAGGAACCGCCAGGTGCAGAAAATAATTTATGGCCCTGCTAATTCTCTGGCATGTTTTGCGCATACAAATGCTTCTCCACGGGAGAAATTAAGAGCAAAGGGTGAAAAATACACAGAGCGCACTGCATGATCTTCCAAGTGGATCTCTGATGCTAGAAGGGATCTATGCAGGGCCTAGGATCCCCAACCTCCAAAAAGGGTTGGAGATCTCTCGTAATTACAATGGGTCTTCAGACAACCAAGATCAATGGCTCTGGAGAAGATGGCTGCTTTGGAGAGTGGAGTCTGTGACATTGTACCCTGCTAAGGTCATCCTCCCCTCTCTAAACCTGGCCCTTCCCCACCTCTCCCTCCCCAAATTTCCCAGAATGGAATTGGCAACCCTAACCTACATTTGGGCCTGGAGATCTCCTGGAATTAAAACTGATTTCCAGACAACAGAGATCAATTGCCACGGAGGCGGACTCTATAGCATTATACTCTCCCAGAGGTGTATCTGGGGGAAATGGCGCCCGGAGACAAATTGTCTCTGGGCGCCCGCCCCTCCCCACCCCCTTGCTTCCAGCTCCCAGCTCCCAGTCAGCAGTCCCTTTTGCCCTCCCCTCTGGGGAGGCCAGAAGAGACTGCCACCCCCAGCCTCCGAGAGCTGCTTTTATAAGCACTGAGGCTGGGGGGTGGGGCTCAGGGGTGGGGGCATGCCCATGCCTTCCCAAGCCCCACCCCTAGCCTCAGTGCTTATAAAAGCAGCTTTTGAAGGCTGGGGATGGCAGTCTCTTCTGACCTCCCCAGAGGGGAGGACAGAAGGGACTGCCGGCTGGGAGACAGAAGCAAGGGGGAATGTGGTGGCGTGGGGCATGGGGGACGGCAGCCGGGTGCCCTCGACCTTGCCCATGTCAATGACAACATGGGCAGGGTCAAGGGCGCTCAAAGACAATGAGGCAGCAGGACTTTCTGCTGCATTGCTGTCTTCCTGGTCACGTGGGGGGGAGCAATTTTTCACCCCAATGTGACTAGATTAGTGGCACCCGGGGACAAGGAGTACCCCTTGTCCCTAGGCAAATACACCATTGCACTCTCCACATAAGCAGCAAATTCTAATCATGGTGAATGAGGATCAATCGTCTACCTCTCCACATAAGTGGCAGACTCTAATCTGGTGAACTGGGTTTGATCCCGCACTCCTTCACATGAGCAGCAGACTCTAGTCTGGTGATCTGGATTTGTTTTCCCGCTCCTCCACATGAAGCCTGCTGGGTGATCTTGGGCCCATCCCAGTTCTCTCTAAACTCTCTGAGCCTCATTGCCCTCATAAGGTGCCTGTTGTGCAGAGGAAAAGGAGTTGTAAGTGATCCTTGAGTCTCCTTAAAGGTAGAGAAAAGTGGGTTACAAGTGTTACCCAGCTTTCACAGGTTGTGAACTTATTTTTAAGGAATCTCCACCAGCTGCTAAGAGTGTAACAGCACACAACTATTTTAAGTAGCAATGGGGAAAATAACTTGGCTTAGCAATGCGAGAGGCAGGCTGGGTAGGGATCTTTTAAAGACTATGTATACCAGAAATGGCTTGAAACGTATCTGCAGAGAATTCACAAAAGACCAAATTGCAGTTTAAATATTTTTATATAAATTTTGGTTGCAAACAATCACACAGTGAGAAGTCAAGGTACATACACACAGTTCCTAGTATATAGATAGGGTGGAAAGATAGGTGGGATAATAGCACAGGCAGTTGGGGAAGCAGGGACTATACGTTACCTAAATTCAGCTGAAGAAGATCTTGTAGAAGGCTAGGATTCAAATGAGCCAGCATCTGAAGATCCAGGCAGGAAGCGATGCTATATCGTGATCCTCAACCCAACCAGACCAAGAGAGGAATTTTTACAGGCTAGTATTGAGCAACATGGAGTTGTGGTGTCTCAGTACTTTCTATACCCCTTTTGCTCCAGGTAGGGGCTGGAACAAGTAAGTTTTTTTTGCAGTTTTCATTTTCCTAAATTCCTCTTGGAATTCCCTCCCATGCTGGAAAGCTTGCTGGCTTGAGCTTCCCATCTAACGCTCTTCTAGTTGTTCTAGAACCCCGGGACAATGGGAGTCAATTGCTCTTAGATTATATCAGTGATAAATTAAGGAATGGTTTATGCAGAGATACTTCTCTACAGTCTCTGCCTCTCGAGGTATTCAGGATTTGGATGAGGCTTGATTGATTCAGGATGGGATCTTGTTGTTAGGGAGATCATATCTAGAGGTTGGGAAATGCAAAGGAAGCAACCATTTGTTGCAGAGCCATTTTACCAAGGAGGTTTTCAGTGTTCATTGTGTCCAAAATAGTTCAGTGAGGTGTGGTAACTCAAGATCATGTCCATAGTTAATGAGACTTCCAGATAATTGCCTGGAGTAACTCACAAATCTAATCAAACAGACTGTTTTGCCTTAGGCTTGCTCTCAGTTTGGACACTCTGCTATCCACCCATTCAAACAAGGAAACTGGCATTTTGCAGCATATAGCATAAGAAACAATATGAAATCCAATATTTCATAAGGCAGGGGATGAAGGCCAGAGTTACACAAGAACTAACTTTTCTTCCATTCGGGCAAACAGTGTGAATGAAAGAATGAAAGAATGAGAGGAAGGAAGGAAAAAATGAATGAATTAATAAAGGGTCCTCAGGGAATCTAATTTTAAGCACTCTGAGCCATTCACCCTCGGGGACGAAGGACTGAATCCTTGTTTTGAAGCTGATTCTTGCCTTGGTGGGCCAGGATTTTTTACCAGGCTCCTGAGATATTCGTGTCCTTCTCTCCTGCCTGCTTTTCACATTTGTGCCTTTGTTCCGCCCTTTTTGCATGCCCCTGCTAAAACCATTGTCGCGTCTCATTCGGAAGCTCAGAAAACCACCCCCTTGTCTGCTGGCTGTTGCAGTTGCAAGAAACGGAAACAAACCCCAAGGCCAGTGTGGTCCCCAATCTTCGGTGATTTTCCTCCTAATGCCGAGGTTGACATGGGGCAGACACGCAGGGGAGACTCAGCGGGTGAGAAAGAGGTGTTTAACTGTATTGTCGAAGGCTTTCACGGGTTGGAATCAGCTTAAGGCTACTGGCATAATGGCCATGTTCTAGCAGCATTCTCTCCTGATGTTTCGCCTGCATCTGTGGCTGGCATCTTCAGAGGATCCTCCGAAGATGCCAGCCAGAGATGCAGGCGAAATGTCAGGAGAGAATGCTGCTAGAACGCGGCCATGCAGCCCGGAAACCACACAGCACCCAGGTGTTTAACTCTTCTTGCTATCAAGTGGCCTCCGCATCCAATTCCTGCCCCCTCTACACAGATTTTGCCTGTCTTTTGTCACAGGAACATGTAACACACATGAAGCTCCTTATACTGAACCAGACCCCGAAACCAATCGTAGAGTTGGAAGAGACCACCAGGGCCATCAAGTCCAATCCCCTGCCATGCACAACCAAAGCACTCCTGACAGATGGCCATCCCGCCTCTGCTTAAAAACCTCCAAAGAAGGAGACTCCGCCACCTTCCAAGGCAGCATATTCCTCTATTGAACATCAGGAATCCACTACTCCCCGTTGTAGCCTCTGGAGCAGCAGAAAACAAGCTTGCTCCCTCTCAACACGACATCCCTTCAGATATTTATACCCAGCTGTCACGTCACCCCTTAACCTTCACTTCTCGTAGCAGTGAATTCCAGACACCGACAACTCATTGCGTGAAGTCATGCTACCTTTTCTTAAAGGCACATTCCCAACCATTTTCATAGGGCCACACTGAGTTTTACAATTATGGGAAAGGGGGAAGGGTTTCTCTTCAGCCTTCGCGGTGCTCCCTGGTCCATGATTGTACACCACAGTACTCATGACAAAGGAGATCACTTTGACCATTCAGTTCCTCCAAGTCGACCACACTCTAGTTCAGTGATGGCGAACCTTTTCGAGACCGAGTGCCCAAATTGCAACCCCAAACCCATTTATTTATCGCCAAGTGCCAACACGGCGATTTAACCTGAATGCTGAGGTTTTAATTTAGCAAAAACGGTTGGCTCCAAGGCGCGTGTTACTCGGGAGTAAGCTTGATGAAGCAACTATGCAACGCTTCGAATGGGTGAATCACGACCCTAGGAGGGTTTACTCGGAAGCAAGCCCCATCGCCAGCAGCCGAGCTTACTCCCAGGTAAAGGATCGTGCCCAGGCTAGCCTAGATGTGTGTGTGTGCGCGGGTGATTTTCCGCCTCCCCCACGATGAACTCTGTGCACATGTGCCCACAGAAAGGGCTCTGAGTGCCACCTCTGGCACCCGTGCCATAGGTTCGCCACCGCTGCTCTAGTTCTTGGACCTGTCCGCATTTCCTTTAGAAATCCCTCTTTTGCTGGGGGTAATGTCAGCTGTAAAAATTCTCTCTCCAGGCTAAACTTCTCTAGGGTTTCCCAGCCTTGAATTCATTATATATATATAAACCCTTTATTATTATTATTGTTATTATTTTAAAAGGCTTGCGAAACCTGCATAGAAAACTTCATGGTGCAGAATGGCCAAAGGGAGGATAAGGGGAGGAGGAGAAGGAGAACAGAAATTGGTTACAGATGTTTCCCTTTGTGCTTGTATAACTCAGAATTGCTGACTTATTTCTACAGTAATTGTGAGGAGATATAAGGTTAAAATTGTCGATTTAGGGCTGTTGCTGCTTTCAAAAAGATTTTTTTAAAAATAGTGTTGGTATTCGGCAAGCAAATAGAAAGCAGACCACGATGTCATGTAAGCCTGTGAAGAAATTTATCCGGTGTACAAAAATGGCCTCAGATTCGGGATCTGGCTTTTGCCATCTCTGGCTTGGGAAATTCTTGGAGCCTTGGGGACAATGTCTGGGGAAGAGAAAATTTGGGAAGCTCATCAGGGACGGGATGCCACTCTAGGGCTTTCGTTCTCTTAAACTCTGTGGTATACCGTAGAGGCTGCCCTCTGAAGATCTCCTTTCCTCCAAGGGGACTGATCTTTGTAGACCGGAGCTCAGTTTTAATTCCGAGAGAACTCCAGGTCTCACGAGGAGGTTAGTGAACCTACCTGAATCCCCATTCTTTTTCCATGCCAGCCTTTAATCAGTCATCGAAAGATACCTTTTCGTTTATTCTCATATGTTTCCACAGGGCCGAATGTTCCTTTCTGAGGGTGCTGTTTGCTGATCCTTCATGGGGGTCTGAATTGGCAAGCCTGATTCGATTCTTCTTTGTTGGAGCTACCCCAGTGGTGGGATCCAAAAATTTTAGTAACAGGTTCCCATGGTGGTGGGATTCAAACAGTGGCGTAGCACCAGTGGGGCTGGGCGGGGCACGATGGGGGCGTGGCCGGGCATTCCAGGGGCGGGGCATTAATAATTTCTCTGTTACTGTAAAAAACTCTTACTGTAAAAAAAAGTTCCTAATTTCCAGCTGGTATCTTTCTGTCCATAATTGACTGCCTGACAAATACTTAATACTTTCAAATACTTAATTTTGTTTCTAGAAATCAAAAGAAGGCTACTTTCCTTAAACAAGGAACTTTACCACATTTCTAAAACATGTTTTAAAAACAACCTAACAGGGAGAATTATCCCTGTTTTTCTACCTTCGCTAACCAGCCACATAGGTAACAACAGGACTTTATGATTTTTGGACCTAATGGAATTTCTAATGGAAAAGCAGAGCCAGTTAGTAACCCCCTCTCGGCACACACGAATAATTAGTAACCCACTCTCGGGAACTGGTGAGAACCTGATAGATCCCACCTCTGAGCTACCCTGTGCCTCAGTTCCACCTCAGGGCCATCTCCACCAACTCCACCATTCATGGGAGGTCTGATGGGCTTCCACAGCCTCACTCCAGACAATAATTTGCACCCCATGTACTTCATACATGGAGATGTCTTCCTCTGCTCCAACACATCTTCTTCAGGTCTCCTCCTGACACAGACCCCTGTTCCCCACTATCACTACACAGGCTGGCAGAGGAGAAATTTGGGGGAGAATCAGCAACACTCTGACGCTGCAACCATAGAGTAAAACCATAGAATTCTGGGGAGCACTAAAGCGTCACCCTGACGTGATGATGTCACTTCCAGGTTCAAATGTTGTGTGGCCAGCTCAGGTTGAGAAATAGCTGGAGATTTTGGGAGAGGATCCTGAAGAGGGCAAGGTTTGAGGAAAGGAGAGATTTCGGTGAGGTATAACACCACCTTCCAGAGCAGCCATTTTCTCCAAGGGCGATTCCGCACACGAGTAAAATAGGTTCGACCCAGTTCCCTGAGAAGGGTACTGACCTAGGTCGAAGCCATTGTTGTTCCTCACTGCAACCAGCTTGATCCCAGCTCGGAGGGCGGGATTATCCTGTGCCTCTTCGCTGCTCCATTTTGATTGGCTGCTGTTCTACGGCCATGTTCCGTCTATCCCCCCACACGTTATAAAAAAAACTGCCACAGGAATAGAGGGACGAAGGTGGTGTTTTTTGATTGGCCAGCTGTATGCATGCCCGAAACACTCAGCTGTGATTGGCTGAATGGGGGACTCCTGGCACCAGAGATTCCGCACTTTACTGGAATCGAGCTGAGTTCAAGCGTGGTTCCCTGAAAAAGTAGTAGTTCCCAACTGGAGTCGGAAATTTGACTGTTACACGGGGCGAAGCTGGTACAAAACCACGTCGATCCCAGTGGTTGTGCGGAGCACTTAGGTCGAACGCAGCTCGAACTTAGGTCGATAACGCAAGTGCGGAATCGACCCAAGTGAACTGATCTCAGTTGTAATAGCAAGAGATCTCCAGCCACGACCTGGAGGTTGGCAGCCACATTCAAGCTGAACCTAGGGTTCTCAGACCTCTGATGGGGGCAGTGGTTCCCCCACCCCAGCCATTCAGCCAGCCAGTGGAGAGACTTATTGGAAGCCACCTGAGGCCTAGGCCTCTGTCGCTGATGAAGTATTGACGTCACTTCTAGTGCATACCGAAAGTGACATTATTTCATCACCAATCACACATGAATGTTCTAGTGTTCAGGCAAAACTTCTATGTTAAAAACTTCTACCATAGATTGTCAAAGGCTTTCACGGCCGGATTCAACTGGTTGTGGTGGGTTTTCCGGGCTGTGTGGCCGTGGTCTGGCAGAGGCCGGAAAACCCACCACAACCAGTTCTATCATAGAGTTTTTGCCCTAGTACCAGAGTGTCCCTGTGATGCCGGTGATGTGCTGATGTCATTACTGGTACCCTGTGGAAGTGACATCATTGCATCATTGGCCTCAGTTTGCTGCTGTTAAGACACCCCCCCCCCCCCCAGCTACCAGGACGTCCCTGGCAAACCGAGCATAACCCGAAATAACTGTCCCGCTTCTTTACTTATTTTACGGTTTCATCCTCCCCCTTTTGATCAAACGATCCTCAAAGCGGATTAAATCTGCTTTTAAAGTCTCGTTCAGTGGCCATGAAAATGATGAGGCAAGCGGCATTTATTTCCCAGTCCCAGACTAGCACTAGTTCGCTCGTTGTTGTATCGCCGATGTATTGCCGAAGGCTTTCACTGGACTCGCTAGTCCTTGTTTGCCAGCCTGCAATAGAGGTTCCCCTCTCCGAACTATTCTGGCTAGGTTTGACAGCTCAGTTTGAAATAATTAACAAGGTCCCATTCCCCCCCCCCCCCACTGGGCTGAAATCTTTCTCCATGATGTTCCAGTAATGACCCCCGTCACATCTTAAAGAGGCCACGGACCAGACCTGTTTTTCATTTTGCAAACATCTGGGCTGATGCGATCACTGTTGCATTGCCCTCATGGGGTGGGAGGGGGAGAGGGGGGTCTTTTATTAATACTTGCGAATTACATCTCTTCTACCATGATCCTGTTTCTTCAGGTTGGCGGGAAACTGGCTGATAACTTCCATTAAGTCAGGCGCAATTATTTCCACCGCGAGACGGTTGTCTACCGATGGGGCGTGGAGGCAATCTGTTTTAGAAACAGAAAAGCACAGTTTCGAGAGTCAGGACGGGCTAAGAGCTGGAAAATGTCGACGATTCCGACTGAAGAGGAATGGTTGGATAAAATATGGGAGTACGCTGAATTAGATAAACTAACCCAAAGGCTGAAAGAAAGCCCATTAGAAAAAAAATGAGAGAGAATATGGTTGCCCTGGTTAGAATTTATGAACGGACATCAAGGCTCAGATTTATTCTAAGCTGGGTTTAAGTTTTAGAACGAAGTATGGATATGCCTTTTTTCTCCTTTTTCAGATTGTTTGCAGATGATGTAAATTAGATAGAGACAGAATGTTAGATTGTCTTTTCTTCACAGAATGTGAAGGTGCGGGGCAATACCTGTAAAATGCTAATCAAATGTGATTTTTTTTTCTTTTTTGAATGTATGTTCATCTTATTGGTATCTAAGAAGAAGAAGAGTTTGGATTTATATCCCCCCTTTCTCTCCTGTAAGGAGACTCAAAGGGGCTTACAATCTCCGTTCCCTTCCCCCCCAACAAACACCTGGCGTGTGTTGGAGTGCACAAGCTAATCTGGTTCACCAGATAAGCCCCCACAGCTCAAATGGCAGAGCAGGGAATCAAACCCGGTTCTCCAGATTAGAGTGCACCTGCTCTTAACCATTACACCACACTGGCTCTCTAAGTATGTATTCCCTTTGAAGAATTGAATAAAGATGTATAGATTAAAAAAGGACAGGCAAAACAAAGCGGATTTCTCCCCTCCATGCATGATTTTTACAGCCGATCTCACTCTCTCCAGCTGGAATTACAGCCAATCTCACTCTCTCCAGCGTGGTGTATTGGTTAAGAGCAGGTGGATTCTAATCTGGAGAACCGGGTTTGATTCCCCACTCCTCCACCTGAGTGGCTGAGGCTTATCTGGTGAACCAGATGTGTTTCTGCACTCCTACATTCCTGCTGGGTGACCTTGGGCTAGTCACAGTTCTCTCAGAACTCTTTCAGCCCCACCTGCCTCACAAGGTGTCTGTTGAGACTTTTAAGGAGACAACTGAATGGAAAACTCCTGGTGTCCTTTTACGGCTGTGCTATAGAGAGTGTCTTAACCTACTGCATCTGTGTATGGTTCTCCAGTTGCACAGTGGCAGATAGGAAGGCGCTCCAAAGGGCGATCACTACTGCACAGAGGATTATCGGCTGCCCTCTCCCCTCCTTGGAAGAACTCTATAATTCCCGAAGCCTAAGAAAGCCCAAAATATTCTGAGAGACCCGTCTCATCCAGCACACTCTCTTTTTGAACTGTTACCATCCGGCAGACGACACAGGTCCATCAAAACTAGGACAAAGAGGCTTAGAGACAGCTTCTGCTCTAGAGCTGTGGCGATGCTGAGCTCCGGGGCTTCGTGTTGATGTGTTTGGGGCTGTGTAGGGATGGGTGGAGGAAGGGGAAAGTGAGGATGGGGTATGAGTCTGGAATTGTGTGCATCGAGGAAGGCCTCTGTAAATTTTGTTGTGCGTGCACAAGGACAATAAAAATGCTCATGCTTTATGCTTATGTTGTGGGGAGAGGAAGGGAAAGGAGCTTGTAGGCCACCTTGAGTCTCCTTACAAGAGAGAAAGGTGGGGTATAAATCCAAAAATCTTATTTTCTTCTTATCCTCAGTTAAAGGAGATGACTGGCTAGTCAAGAGCATCTTGCGCTGGGAAAAGATGTTGCCGTCCGCTGAGCCAAAGTGACTGGATCCAACCCAAATGTTGGAAATGTGTGTGGTCACGCAGAAAACAAAAACAGAAGGGCTTTTTGGTTCCTCTGCGCACGTTTAAAACCTTATCTCGCCAACGCCGCCCGGAGAACCGATTTGCAAATAAGACAACGCGCTAATCTTCAGATTAGCCGCCTGAGCCCGTCGATTGATTACCGATCGGTAAACAATGTCCACAATTAATCTGCTGTTGGAGACACAAACTTCCCAGGAGCCTATTCTCCGGCGGGCCTCTTCACAAAGGGATGCCCAGATAAAATCCCAGGAATGTTAATTCCGACAAATATCCCTGATGCCCATAACAAAAGGATGTGTGGGGAGGGGGGCGTGTGGCGAATCCCGGGAGCTGAAGGCAACCGTGGGGCGGCTGTGCCCCTTGGCTCTGTGGTCCGATATTTGTTTGTGGACTGGTGACTCTCCCAGCGGGACCTGACGGGTTTGCCCCCAAACCGGGACGACGTCTCTTGCCCGGAGTGGAAGGTTGGGGTGCCCTGCCATCAAAAGCCCGGCTCTCTCTTTGTGACGGCTGGTGACATTCGTGGGCATGACAGAGGTCTGTGGGGCGGTGGGGGGCCGGCATTGTCTGGCAGACCTTTTGGTCCCCGGGTAGACTGCTTGTCTTGGGATTTGGGAGAGCTAATTGCTCCCAAAGCCACCGGGCCTTTCTGGTCTGCGGCGAGGTCCTCGGCTCATTTATTCCGGGAGTAACGCGCCGCTCGGAAGTGAAAGGTGGTGTCGGGTTGGGCCTCTTGCCCTTTGGAGCTGGGTGGAGGGAGGGACACCTTGAGAACGCAGCAAGAGGAAGCGTTTTTTTCCCTGAATAATGATTCTGAGGACATCAGCGAGCCCTTTCTGGGTGTGAATCCCATGCTTTGCATGAAGAAGAAGGAGAAGAAGAAGGAGAAGGAGAAGGAGAAGAAGAAGAAGAGTGAAGAGTTTGGATTTATATCCCCCCTTTCTCTCCTGCAGGAGACTCAAAGGGGCTGACAATCTCCTTGCCCTTCCCCCCTCACAACAAACACCCTGTGAGGTAGGTGGGGCTGAGAGAGCTCCGAGAAGCTGTGACTAGCCCCAGGTCACCCAGCTGGCGTGTGTGGGAGTGCCCAGGCTAATCTGAATTCCCCAGAGAAGCCTCCACAGCTCAGGCGGCAGAGCTGGGAATCAAACCCGGTTCATCCAGATTAGATACACGAGCTCTTAACCTCCTACGCCACTGCTGTATAGAGGGGAACAAGAGTTTTGTGCAGCACTCAGGAGAGATTGGTATTCCTGGTCATACAGTCTGGTCTTTAGACGATGGTAAATTTCGGTGGCGGTGCTCTTAACCAGTATATCATGTTGGCTTTCTTTGTGATGGGGTATTCCCAAGGTGTGGCTAGGATCTGTGGATGGGGAAGATGGTTGGTCACCTGTGGCATCCCCCTGTTCAATATTAGCTCTGAACAGAGCCAATGCACCAGTGAAAAAAGCTTTGGCCCACATATTCCTGATCTCAGATATGTCCTGATGTCCCGGTCTCCAGGCTACGGTTGCCAGTGACCTCCCTGATGCTTCAAGAGTTTGGCCCAGAGGTGGGATCCAGCAGGTTCTCACAGGTTCCCGAGAGTAGGTTACTAATTATTTGTGTGTGCCGAGAGGGGGTTACTAATGGGTGATTTTGCCACGTGATTTTTGCCTTAGTTACGCCCCTCCTCTCAGCAGTAGCGCGCAGAACTTGAAGCAGTCTAGCAGGAGGTGCAGCACCGGGCGTCGCGTGGCAGCCTCCGTGCCATGCGTGCATTCGTTTCTCGCCTAAGGATCGGCGCTTGGCGGCTGCAAGTCCTTGCCACAGCCCCGCCCAGGGAATGCTCCCACTCCTGGAATAAATGCCTGGGCCCCGCCCCAGGCCCTTTGGTTGCCACAGTTTGGAATCCGCACCCACCATGGGGAATACCCTGTTTGGCTAAAATTTTTGGATCCCACCACTGGTTTGGCCCCTTCCGCACATGCAGAATAATGCACTTTCAATTTGCTTTGCAGCTGGATTTCACTGTGCGGAAGAGCAGAATCCACTTGCAAACAATTGTGAAAGTGGATCGAAAGTGAATTATTCTGCATGTGCGGAAGGGGCCTTTATTAGCACCTTGAATCTTAACAATATTCCTTTCTGTTGGAGCTTGCCTTTGATAGCCTGACCTCGTTCCTGGGCCAAGGAGCTTCCGGAGGCAGGAGGAGGCAGCAGCAACCGGCCTCTGCTAATTAAAGACTTATCTTCCCCCTTCTGGCTTATCTTAGCGACAGGTGATGCCTTCGTAATTGTCCAGCCGTGATAATTCGCCGATCACCCCTGCTGCTGATGCCCAGAGAGCTAATAGGGGCCAGAGGAGAAGGTCGGGGCGGGGGGGCGGCGCTGGGAACTCCCTTTGATTTCGAGCTGGGACTCCGAACCGCCAAGACGAAGGCGAAATAAAGGAAAGGGATCAGTCGGGAATCCTAAGCAGGTCCACTCCAAAGCCTCGCAAGAAGATCACGACCCCTCTGAGTTTGGTAAAAACAGCATGTTTTAAAACGTAAAACATTTTGAAAACATTTCAGCGAAGAATTGCTATTCTTGAGGATGCGTTTAAAACATTTCCAGGCTGGAAATAAAAGCTGTGCAGAATTCCCTGAAGGAAATGTTTTAATTCCAGCCTCGAAATGTTTTGAAGTGTTTGTGTAGAAAGGGCCGTTTGAGGAGTAGCAGCCCATGTACTGTGAGGAGGGGAATGGCCAGATCTGGAGAGTTTGCAAAAATACGTTTGAACATCATAATCCATTCGGACCACAAAGGATATACTTGTCACCTTCTCAGTAAGTTTCCCCTGCAGTCTGCCAGCAGTGGCGTAGGAGGTTAAGAGCTCGTGTATCTAATCTGGAGGAACCGGGTTTGATTCCCCGCTCTGCCGCCTGAGCTGTGGAGGCTTATCTGGGGAATTCAGATTAGCCTGGGCACTGCCACACACGGCAGCTGGGTGACCTTGGGCTAGTCACAGCTTCTCGGAGCTCTCTCAGCCCCACCTACCTCAGAGGGTGTTTGTTGTGAGGTGGGCAGGAAGG
This sequence comes from Sphaerodactylus townsendi, assembly GCF_021028975.2. Lineage (NCBI taxonomy): Eukaryota > Metazoa > Chordata > Lepidosauria > Squamata > Sphaerodactylidae > Sphaerodactylus > Sphaerodactylus townsendi. The sequence continues at coordinate 175,950,475 of NC_059426.1, forward strand.
GCAAAGGAGAGGTTAGTCAGCTCCTTTGGAGTTCCCCCAAGAGGAGAGAAAGGGGGATATAAATTCAAATTCTCCCCCTCCCCCCTCCCCCCCCCCTCCTCCTCCTCCTCTTCTTCTTCTTCTTCTTCTTCTTCTTCTTCTTCTTCTTCTTCTTCTTCTTCTTCTTCTTCTTCTTCTTCTTCTTCTTCTTCTTCTTCTTGGTCTTCTTCTTCTTCTTCTTCTTGTTCTTCTTCTTCTACTTCTTCTTGTCTTGCTTCTTCTCTTCTTCTTCTTCTTCTTCTTCTTCTTCTTCTTCTTCTTCTTCTTCTTCTTCTTCTTCTTCTTCTTCTTCTTCTTCTTCCCCACCCACAATGTTGATGTGAAACTTAAGAAAGGCCCTTTCCGCATACGTTTGCAAAACGTTTGCAACATTTTTTCGATCCCTCCCCCCCCCCCCTTCGTTCATTTGGACTCGCCCCCTCGAAATGCTTCCTGGGTGCCATTTTGTGATTTTTTCCGTTAAAAAAACATTTTATTTTGTGGATTAAAAAAATAAACATTGTGGATTCAAGATGCAGGAAAAGAGATTCTTCCTAAACATTAGGAAGAACCTCCTGACCGTAAGGGCTGTTCGACAATGGATTGTACCACCTCGGAGTGTGGTGGAGTCTCGTCCTTCGGAGGTTTTTAAAGAGAGGCTGGATGAACATATGTCGAGAGTGCTTTGATTGTGTGTTCCTGTTTGGCAGGGGGTTGGACTTGATGTGGTCTCTTCCAACTCTATGATTCTATGATACTTCAGTGCTTCATGCTGCAATTTGCCATGGTTTCTTTAAGCGACGCGTCATAGATTTCACCCCACCCCCAATTAAAAAGATTTCACTTCATAGATTTCACCCCCAGCCTCAAACCGTTTCAAAGGCTCATTCCGCACATGCAGAATAATGTACTTTCAAACTGCTTTCAGTGCTCTTTGAAGCTGTGCGGAATAGCAAAATCCACTTGCAAACAGTTGTGAAAGTAGTTTGAAAATGCATTATTCTGCGTGTGCAGAAGGGGCCAAAGTGTCCGTGTGGAAAGGACCATTGAGAAGTAGCAGCACAGTCAAAAAAGAAAGAAAAGATGAGAAGGACATCAGAGGAGCGTCAGTGGGTTTTATTCCTTGGAAACATAACAGAAAAGTTCTAGAGGGATACCACCTGTCAAAAAAAGAAAAACTATCATTTTGGAAAGTGAAAGAGTACGCATCTCTTGGAGCGTTCACTTCAAACCATTCTGGACTTTTAAAATCTGGTCCAAAAGAAGCCAGTGTGACATTTCTGTGAAGCATGACAAGCTGTTTTTCAACATCATTTTTTTTTTAGAACAAGCCAGCTGGATCAGACCAAAGTCCATCTAGTCCAGCTCTCTGCTACTCGCAGTGGCCCACCAGGTGCCTTTGGGAGCTCACATGTAGGATGTGAACGCAATGGCCTTCTGCGGCTGTTGCTCCCGATCACCTGGTCTGCTAAGGCATTTGCAATCTCAGATCAAGGAGGATCAAGATTGGTAGCCATAAATCGACTGCTAGTATGAGGTAGACAGCCTCTGTATATGAAAGCTCCATTTAGCTATCATGGCTGTTGACCGTAATAGACACGTCTGCTATGAATTTTGTCTAAGCCTTTAAAAAACAAAGCGGCTTTCAAGTCTTGAGACAGTAAATACCATAAGTTAATAATGTGTGAGTAAGAGCATCATTTGTGTGTCATATATACCCATACATACCTATATACAGGTCCTCATTTTGGTGAGTAATTCACACCTTTGACAAAAAAGTCACCGGGCCAAGAAATGTCTGGTTTTTTTTAATTGATATATTTGGACTGGTTCCATACACACACATACAAAACTTTATATTTTATCCAAAGTTTATATTTTCCCCCTTTTTTCCCTCCCCCCCCCCGAGTTGTTTCTTCTTCAGGGAGCAGCAGTGGCGTAGGAGGTTAAGAGCTCATGTATCTAATCTGGAGGAACCGGGTTTGATTCCCAGCTCTGCCGCCTGGGCTGTGGAGGCTTATCTGGGGAATTCAGATTAGCCTGTGCACTCCCACACACGCCAGCTGGGTGACCTTGGGCTAGTCACAGCTTCTCGGAGCTCTCTCAGCCCTGCCTACCTCACAGGGTGTTTGTTGTGAGGGGGGAAGGAAAGGAGTTTGTAAGCCCCTTTGAGTCTCCTTACAGGAGAGAAAGGGGGGATATCTTCTTCTTCATCAAATGGTCTGTTCAAATGCAAATGCTGGGAAATGCCCTCGAATCAAACCAGAAGTCACTCCGCATCACTCCTGAAGACGGAGCTGAATCAGACGATCAGCTTTTAAAAGAAGAAATGTTTTCATTTCTTAATTTAAAACAGTTGCAGATAATCTTTTCTGTAAGGCATTTCGTATAAAATATGCAACTTTTCCCATACGCAAAATGCTGCAGGCCACAGGTATAGTTGCCAACCCCCAGGTGGGCCCTGAAGATCTGGAACGGCAACTGATTTTCAAACTAGAGAGATCAGTTACAGTGTGCCTTTAAGACTTTGAACTGATGGACGGAGTCACGGAGTTAAGAGGTACAGAAAAAAAGCTGTTGAAACTGAGACCTGGGAGAGTTAAGAGTCTGGGGCTTTCCCCACTACAGAAGGGAGCTAAGGTCAACTCGGTTCCCTTCAGTGGAGGGCGATTCCAGGCTGTCCCCACAGCAACTGAGTTGGCCCCCTGGAACCGAGCTAAGTGGGCGGGATCATCTTGGTGTCTGTTTCGCTCCTCGATCGTGATTGGTGCTTGTGTTACGGCGGGGAACAGGAGCATTCTTTCCCCCCCGTTTTTACACTTTACAGTTTACAGTTACATGCGCTTTCTGCCCGCCACGACTCTCCCGTTCTGCACATGCCACAAAAGCGGCTCGTGATTGGTTGAACGGATGAGGTGTCGTTTCGATGCTTCCCCACTTCGAAGCTTCGAAGTGGTATCGACCTTGTTCCGGCAGAAAAGTGTAGTTCATAACTGCGACTAGGATGTCACAGTTCTGGGGGGGGGGGGGAACTGAGACAAAACAGTGTTGAGCTCGATGGCAGTGGGGATTCACTGAGGCGAACCTAGGTAGAAACCAGTTCAACTCTGTCAGTGGGGAAAGCCCCAGTGAGAGTTTCTGTGAGCTGTTAACTTTTAGTTCATATTGTTAGCTGTAAATAAACCCCATTTAAACCACTACCGACAACCTGCCATTCTTCATGACCGTTACTTTGGATGAAATGGCCGCTTTGGAGGGTAGACTCAATGGCATTAAATTATGCTGGAATCCCCCAAACCAAAACATGACTTTCCCAGCTTCATCCCCAAATCTCCATAAATGTCCTGACTTGGTCCCCTTCCACACGTGCAGAATAACATGCTTTCAACTCACTTTGCAGCTGGATTTTACTGTGCGGAATAGCAAAACCCACTTGCAAACAATTGTGAAAGTGGATTGAAAATGCATTATTTTGCTCGTGCGGGAGGGGCCCTGGAGCTGGCAAATCTAGGCTACAGGGATCCCGAACTGAATCAAGACTGAAAGTCAGGGAGAATTTCATTCTCCATCGGTGCTACTTCTGTGACCTCAAATTCTGCCCGTTCGACAGTGGAATGCACTACCTCAGAGTGTGGTGGAGTCTCCTTCTTTGGAGGTTTTTAAAGAGAGGCTGGATGGCCACCTATCAGGAGCGCTTTGATTGTGTGTTCCTGCATTGCAGGGGGTTGGACTTGATAGCCCTTGGGGGTATCTTCCAACTCTATGATTCTATGACTACAGAGATCAGTTTCCCTGGAGAAAATTGAAGCTTTGGAGGATATATCCTATGGCGTTGCACCCCACTGGAGTCCCTGCTCTCCCTAGACTCAGTCCCCAAATTTCCAGGAGTTTCCCAACCAGGATCTGGCAACCTTACCCCCTCACCCCCCCCTCCAGGGGGGACCTGGTAACCCTCAGCAGCTGGCCTGTCCTTTCGGACGCATTCCCGCAGCATTTTGAACGGGCGAGGGATTACGAGGGAATGTCATTCCAGCCGCTCCAGTTAGCGGGTTGCGATAGGCTTTGCTGGAAAATATAAAAGTATCAAGTTTTCCTTCGGGGAAATTGTTTTAATAGATAACAGCATGTTGTACAACGTTTCATCAGTAATATTTGGGCCTAAATTAAGAGCAGTCGCGGGATGGGTTGCCGATCCTTTCTCGTGATAAAAGGGAAAATAGTTCGAGAAATACGGACCAGATGTTACCTTAATGTGGTCCTCATGTAACCGAAGCACCCTTATGAGACAGGAATAATAGTTCCCTCTACCTGGTTCTAATTTTCCTGCTCTCAGGCACCCTCTGTGAAAAACAGATTAAACTAACACACATCATTTATGAATCAGAAGGGCCGGTCTTGGGTGTGGGACTCCAGCTGAGGCACTGAAGGGGCAGTTGGGAAGACCCCGGCACACCTTTCATAAAGCGCTTTTGACAGGGGCATCCCAGAGAGCGAGGTCATGGGCCTGTAAGTGGGCGTATGATTTAATTTCGCTCTTTTTGGAGGCGAGCGACTTTCTCAGCGTCGGCCTAGCACCATTCCAAATTTGTCATCGAGCTTTCTGGGCCGGGACGGGGTCCGTTACACGATTGCCTCGAGGAGGTTAGAGAGCTGAAAAAAGCCACCTCGTCCTGCTGTCGTGAACAACCAGGCTCCCGTCCTTCCCCCTGCCTTTGGGGATGGCCGACGCTAATTTTCAGAGTCCTCCGGGGCTCTACATGACGTAAGGTTGTCAGCTAGGGTAGCCAACCTCCAGTTGGGGGCTGGAGACCTTCCGGATTATAACTGATCTCCACATAACAGAGAGCAATGTCCCTAGAGAAAATGACTTCCTTGTAGGGTATCTCCTGCAGCATTATAAACTTCTGAGGTCCCTCCCTTTCCTAAACCCCAATCGCCCCAGGTTCTTCTACCCCAGGGACATACCACCCTAAGGTCATGGGGACACCCAGGTCCCCGGACGCACGCCTTTCAGTCATGTAAGGGGCACCCAAACACCCCCAGGACCAAAGGGCATTATTGTTTGCCCAGTTGCAAGCACTACGCAAGCTCCCACCCCAGCAGCTGGCCTGCAGGGAGGCAGATGGCGGGTGGCCGTGGCACCCACTGGGCTGCCTGCTGCCACCAAGCCCCGCCCCCCTCCACCTCTGCGCAGACAGCTTTCAAAAGTTTTCAAAAGCTGGCTTTCCTACACGAAGGTCAGGCGGGGGGGGTCTACCCTAAATTTACAGGTATTTCCTAAGGAGCTGTCAATCCTTTTGCCAACCTCAAGGTGAGATCTGGAGATCCACTGGAGTTGTGCCTGATTTCCAGATGTTCGAGTTCCTCTGTAAAATGGCTGCTTTGGAGGGCGGAGTCTAGAGCATTTTTACCATGATGAGTTCCTTCCCCAAACCTGCTCTCCAGAGGCTCCACCCCCCAAATCTCCAAGTGTTTCCCAACCTGGAATTGGCAGGCCCAAGCAGTGGTGGGATCCAAAAATTTTAGTAACAGGTTCCCATGGTGGTGGGATTCAAACAGTGGCGTAGCGCCAATGGGGCTGGCCGGGGCACGATGGGAGCGTGGCCGGGCATTCCGGGGGCGGGGCATTAATAATTTCTCTGTTACTGTAAAAAAACTCTTACTGTAAAAAAAAAAAAAGTTCCTATTAATTTCGTAGCTGGCTAATTGTCTTTCTGTCCATAATAGCAAAGTCCTATCGTCTACTGTAGCAACAGAAACAATTACTTCTCCCTCTAATTAGACTGCCTGTCAAATACCTCTAATACTTTCAAATGCCCAATTTTGTTTCCTACAAAGGAAATCGAAAAGAAGGATACTTTCCTTAAACAAGGAACTTTACCATATTTCTAAAACATGTTTTTAAAACAGCCCAACAGGGAGAATTATCCCGTTTTCTACCTTCGCTAACCAGCCACATAGGAAACAACAGGACTTTATGATTTTTGGACCTAAATGGAATTCCTAATGGAAAAGCAGACCCAATTAGTAACCCTGCTCTCGGCACATACAAATAATTAGTAACCCACTCTCGGGAACTGGTGAGAACCTGCTGGATCCCACCTCTGGGCCCAAGCCTTCTCTGGGCTGCTGGGGTTCATTCTCTCCATGAGTTGCTTTAAGGTTTATTCAATTTATATCCCGCCCTCCTCCAAAGGGCTCAGGATGGCGTACAACAACAATATGAATTACAATATCAATGCTAACAAACATCAATAGCATCACGGTATAAAAGGAAAACATCAATCGACATGGGCAATAAAGTCAGCAAATTAGCAGGTCACGATATCGTACACTACAAAGTCAGCGCATATCATCCCCAAAAGAAAATTATCAACAGCGCAACACATTAGTATGCAATGTAACAACAGCAACAAGAGAACAACCATCATATCATATACATAGCAAAATACAGTGAATATCAATAACTATTACACAATAACATGACAATATCATTAATTAACATGATGCCAGTGAATGGATTAGAAGGATTCTTTGCATGTGATAGACTGTAAGCCAATATTGTTACAAAACATCCCATCTTCTAACAGGGTTGTGTATGAGGGCTCAGGCGTCTCTATTCCTACTTGTATGGGATGAAGGGACTTTTGACTCTCCACCCCCAAGAACCCATATGTCGAGCTCCCTACTGGACTCGAATCTCGAATCGCTGTGTTCTGAGGATGCGGACTTCAGACCGGTCCCTGTGAACACACTGCCCCCCAAAACGAGGCAGACTCCGAGACATGGTTCATCTGCTCGGTCTTTTTGGGCCCCAATTCTGCCCTTTCCCTTTTTTTTCATAAAACGAACTATCAAGGTCATCCTCGCAGACAAATTTACTTCTCAGCACTCTGTAAATCTGCCCGGTTGCTTTCGAGGTGTCGATTACCAGGGCTGGGCTGGGACTCGGGGTTCCTCAGTAATAGCTTTAATAACATTTCGAAATGAGAAGCAGATACCTTGAAGTTTGGCTGACTTTGAAAAGTCACACGGGTCAGTCTGCTTTTAATTTATGTCCCTCTCTACATCTGGAATCCCTTATAATTAGAAAAGGGAGGCAGGCCCGCTACCTTCCACCTGTCAGCTGATGAAAAGATAAATGCCCAAATAGGCTACTAAAGAGTCCGACAAGACAGACCCTTTCAAAAATTATTTTCCTGCTCCATACAGTTAGAAAATCAAAGAAGAATTTGGGAAAGGGAAGGCTTAAGACCCTCGGTCATTCCTAATAACTTCTTTTCCAGATTAACTGACACACCCCCGTGCTGTTCATGAAACGTACCATTTTAGGGGTATGATTCTTCAAATAGCTGTTTTATATGCATTGAAGCTGGGGGCCCATAAGGAGTTGGGGGAAGGATTTAGGGTGGCCAGTTGGGACCCTTTTGCTAGCAGGATCATGGGGGGGGGGCAGGGACTGTGGAAATGAGGGACGTATGACCCCCACTAAGTCACCTCCAGGTTTGTAATGGGAAGTGACATCACACCATCGCCGGAAGGCAACATCCCCACCCCTTTCTGTTCATCTTTTTTTTATTTATATCCCCACTTTCTCTCCTGCAGGAGACTCAAAGGGGCTGACAATCTCCTTGCCCTTCCCCCCTCACAACAAACACCCTGTGAGGTGGGTGGGGCTGAGAGAGCTCTCAAGAAGCTGTGACTAGCCCAAGGTCACCCAGCTGGCATGTGTGGGAGTGCACAGGCTAATCTGAATTCCCCAGATAAGCCTCCACAGCTCAGGCAGCAGAGCCGGGAATCAAACCCGGTTCCTCCAGATTAGATACACGAGCTCTTAACCTCCTACACCACTGGTGAACTCTCCCTTGAACTGTTTGGCACATGTTGTTGGAGGGAGTGACTCAGCATGCCTGGACATTGGGGGGCATTACATCACCCTAAATGTGCACGAGTGTCACATGCCTTGAATGGGGTCTCTCTCTCTCTTTGTTTTAACGTGGGAAGTGCCCGCTGAGCTGTCCTCTCTCTGGGTTGTCCTTTGTTCTTCCTATTCTCCATGTGGCTCTTTGGCCGATTGTACACTAACGTTTTGCCCTGCAGCGAATAAAATATTCCTGTAATTCGACACCCCACAACAGAATCATAGAATCATAGAGTTGGAAGAGACCCCCAAGGGCCATCCAGTCCAACCCCCTGCAATGCAGGAACACACAATCAAAGCACTCCTGACAGGTGGCCAGTGGCGTAGTGCCCACGGGTTCACCAGATAAGCCTCTGCCACTCAGGTGGAGGAGTGGGGAATCAAACCTGGTTCTCCCGATTGGAATCCATCTGCTCTTAAATACCACACCATGAGGGAGCTGTCTCTGAGCGTTTCCCCACTTACTCATAGCCCCCTATGCCGCGCGCTACTCTCAGCGCACGTCATTTCTGGTGCGCGCCCGGGCTTCCGCACGACCCCGCGCTCTGCGTGGGGTCATCAAAAGGCGCCGTTTTGAAGAGCGCCAGGAATGACGCGCGCTGAGGGGGCGCGACAGTGGCAGCGTTGAGGTGGCTGCGTTGTCGCTGCCCCTGTAGTGGGGAGTGCCGGGGGACCTCACGCTACTTGGCTACAATAGGGCGGGGCAGAAGGTAAGTGGGAAAACGCCCTCAGTGTTGGTACGATATGCTCTTGTGTGATAGTGTCTGTCCAGAAGACAAGCCTTTTGTACCCACTGAAGTTTCCAAACTATAATCACATTTCCACTGGAAGAGTCTCAGGCTTGTTGGGTTACCAGTTCTGGACTGGGTAACTCCTGGAGACTTGGGGGGGGGGTGCCTGAGGTTGGGGGGGGAGGGAGGGACTTCAACGGGACACAATGCCATAGAGCCCACCCTCCTAAGCAGGCATTTTTCTCCAAGAAAACTGATCTCTGCAGTCTAGAATGCAGTTGCCTGGAAGTCCTCCAGAGGTGAAATTTGTATTGTTTGCACTACTGCAACACGCCTTATTTTTTTTAAACTGCATCGCCTTCTGTGTAGGTGGGTTATAGGTTTTTATTTCTTTTAGGGTAAATGAGATCTCCAGGCCCAACCTGGAAGCTGGCATCCCTAGACCCTACTCTTGCGCCTAGCACATGTGCGAACAGACGATGGAAACAAGGCGTGCTCTTGATGTTCCCACTTGGACGCCCCTGCGCTTTCTCCTGTGCCCATGAGAACGAAGACCCGGTTTGAGATTCGGTGCTTCATCTTGCTGCCAGAGTGAAATTTCGCTCGATACAGTTCAACAGTCACAGAGCAACGGATCCAAATCGCCTGCCCGGGAAATGGAATTCTCAGCCCTGATCCCGATAGGCTGAAATCCAGCATGTCTCGTCCGTTGTTTATGTTAGCTGGTTTACATTATGTTGGAAAATTCAATCCAGAAGTCCCTTGATGTAAGCTCGGGGGTCACAAAACCGACCCAACCAATTCCAAACGTGCAAGATGCGCTCCACCTCTGCGCCTGGCGCACTTTCCCCTTAGCAAACGGTCAGACTCATGCAAATCAATCTGGCCTTTTACAAGAGACTGGTTCTTTAGACCTGTGCAAACCAATCTGGCCTTGTACAAGAGACCAGTTCTTTAGACCTGTGCAAACCAATCTGGCCTTGTACAAGAGACCGGTTCTTTAGACCCGTGCAAACTGATCTGACCTCTTACAAGAAACTGGTTCTTTAGACCCATACAAACCAAACTGACCTCGTACAAGAAACCGATTCTTTGGACCCATGCAAACCAAACTGGCCTCGTACAAAAAATCGATTCTTTGGACCCGTGCAAACCAAACTGGCCTCGTACAAGAGACCGGTTCTTTAGACCCGTGCAAACCAAACTGGCCTCGTACAAGAAACCGATTCTTTGGACCCGTGCAAACCAAACTGGCCTCGTACAAGAGACTAGTTCTTTAGGCCCGTGCAAATCAAACTGGTCTCGCACAAGAAACCGATTCTTTGGACCTGTGCAAACCAAACTGGCCTCATACAAGAGACCGGTTCTTTAGACCCGTGCAAAGCAAAGTGGCCTCTTACAAGAAACCGATTCTTTGGACCCGTGCAAATTAAACGGGCCTCATACAAGAGACCGGTTCTTTGGACCTGTGCAAACCAAACTGGTCTCGTAACAGAAACTGATTCTTTAGACCCATGCAAATCAAACTGGCCTCGTACAAGAGACCGGTTCTTTAGACCCGTGCAAAACAAAGTGGCCTCTTACAAGAAACCGGCTATTTAGACCCGTGCAAACCAATCTGGCCTCTTACAAGAAACTGATTCTGGCCCCCCAGTAATTAGAGCGATAGCCGCCACTCAACTAAGAGAAGGAAATCAGTGGATTGGTGGGAAGCAACTGGGCCTCTAAGGCAGAAAATGTTTCTCTTCTTTTTTTTAAAAAAAATCTCCAGAGTGTGATTGAAAGGGTGAGAAGTTAATCTGGCCACCCCCCCCAGGCTAATCTGAATTCCCCAGATAAGCCTCCACAGCTCAGGTGGCAGAGCTGGGAATCAAACCCGGTTCCTCCAGATCAGAATGCAGCTGCTCTTAGCCACTGCCCTTAGCCACTATGCCACTGCTGCTCCTAAGGCAAACTAGATTCACACACGAGTTAGTTACATCCCCCAAAGAACACTCTGCTATTCTAGCGATAATTTACTTGTGGCCCCTAGCCCAAGGGAAGCCTAGTTTGTCTCAAGTCAGGGCGAGGACTTTTCAGCCCTGGCCATGACCTGGTGGAATTCTCTGTCTAATGAGACCAAGGCCCTGCAGCAGTGGCGTAGCGGTTAAGAGCAGGTGCACTCTAATCTGGAGAACTGGGTTTGATTCCCTGCTCTGCCACTTGAGCTGTGGAGGCTTATCTGGGGAATTAGATTAGCCTGTGCACTCCAACTGGATGACCTTGGGTTAGTCACAGTTCTTTGGAACTCCCTCAGCCCTACCCACCTCACAGGGTGTTTGTTGTGGGGGGGGGGGGGAAGGGAAAGGAGTTTGTAAGCCCTTTTGAGTCTCCTTGCAGGAGAGAAGGGAGTATATAAATCTTCTTCTTCTTCTTCTTCTTCTTCTTCTTCTTCTTCTTCTTCTTCTTCTTCTTCTTCTTCTTCTTCTTCTTCTTCTTCTTCTTCTTCTTCTTCTTCTTCTTCTTCTTCTATCATAATAACAGGATATCACCAGGTCCCACCTCAAGGTTGGCATCTGTAGGGTTGCCAAGTCTTACCTGGCTACAGGCAGGGAACCAGAGAACCTTGTGGGGATGAAGTGAGAGGTTGCAGCACATACACCAAAGAGGCATTTGTCAAGACGGCCTAGAGAGGAGCAACCATAAATCAAAATCTGGTTCCCTCCCAGGTCAGCCCCGAATCCCACAGGAGGCCAATTCTCCAGCTGGCAAGTTTGTGTCTTCATTTTCCCGAGCTGGCCCTCTCTGCTTATCTTCTGCAGCCACCTCCCGTTCTTTAAGCAAACTTTTTTTTACTGCCTTGCGTTGCTTCTTCCTGGGACTCACACAACGGGGCAGGAAAGAAGACGGTTGTAATGGGTTTTCCATCGCAAAACTGGAAATGAATGCCACAAAACACCTTTAATTAGACCCCACTAAGGTCACACGACGCAACACGCGAGCCTTCAAGTTCTGGAGGAACCGGGTTTGATTCCCAGCTCTGCTGCCTGAGCTGTGGAGGCTTATCTGGGGAATTCAGATTAGCCTGGGCACTCCCACACACGCCAGCTGGGTGACCTTGGGCTAGTCACAGCTTCTCGGAGCTCTCTCAGCCCCACCCACCTCACAGGGTGTTTGTTGTGAGGGGGGAAGGGCAAGGAGATTGTCAGCCCCTTTGAGTCTCCTGCAGGAGAGAAAGGAGGGGGGATAAATCCATACTCTTCTTCTTCTTCTTCTTCTTCTCCAGGATCCATCATTAGATTGCTCATTTTAAAAAAGCAAAAACAATGAAAGAAGAAAAATCTCTTCAGGTGTATTGTCAGAGGCTTTCATGGCAGGATTCAACGGGTTGTTTTGAGCTTTCTGGGCTCTGTGGCCGTGGTCTTGTTCCTAACGTTTTGCATCTTCAGAGGTGTATCACAGAGGGAAGTCTGTTACGCACTGTGTCCAGAGAGGTGTATCAGAGGTGTATCACAGAGGGAAGTCTGTTACGCACTGGACACCGTGTGTAACAGCCTTCCCTCTGTGATACACCTCTGAAGATGCCGGCCACAGATGCAGGCGAAACATTAGGAACAAGATCCACCAGACCGCGGCTACACAGCCCAGAAAACCCACAACAACCTTCAGGTGTGTTTGCCTACATCTGGGCTGGTAGTGAGGGATGCCAACCTACAGGGGATCTCCAGGGATTACAACAGATCTCCAGATGACAGAGATCAGTTTCCTTGGAGAAAATGGCTGTTTTGAAGGGTGAACATTAAAGAAGAAGAAGAAGGAGAAGAAGGAGAAGAAGGAGAAGAAGAAGAGGAGGAGGAGGAGGAGGAGGAGGAGGAGGAGGAGGAGTTTGGATTTATATCCCCCCTTTCTCTCCTGCAGGAGACTCAAAGGGGCTGACAATCTCCTGGCCCTTCCCCCCTCACAACAAACACCCTGTGAGGTAGGTAGGGCTGAGAGAGCACCGAAGAGCTGTGACTAGCCCAAGGTCACCCAGCTGGCGTGTGTGGGCGTGTACAGGCTAATCTGAATTCCCCAGATAAGCCTCCACAGCGCAGGCAGCAGAGCTGGGAATCAAACCCGGCTCCTCCAGATTAGATACACGAGCTCTTAACCTCCTACGCCACTGCTGCTCCTTGTATAGCATTATACCCTGCCGAGGTCCCTCCCCTCCCCAATCCCACCCACTAGGTTCCACCCCCAAATCTCCAGAGATTTCCCAACTCAAGAGTCGGCAACCTTTGCTTTGGTGAGAGAGACCGGGGTGTTATTATTATTATTATTCCATTTGGTTTGACATCACAGCTGCCAATTCTTTAGCTGGTTGTTGGCCTTTCCTTACATTTGAGCCCCACCCAGAGGCCAGGGATGTTGTAATGTATTGGTGTCATATTCATGCGGATCCTAGTAAGGCTGCCTTCTGAATCTCACAGAGGTTGATTTTGCCCATTTGAAGATGTTCAAGGGCTGCCCTAGTGTTTTCGGAGTGGTGCCCAGGCTGCCAGTTACCACTGGGACGGCCTCGGCTGGTTGTGCCAGAGACTCTGAATCTGAGTTTTCAAATTGTGGTATTTAGTGACCTTTCCGTGTTCTTTTCCAGTGACCCTGCTGTCACCAGGTACTGCTATGACGATGATGGTCACTTTCTTGTCCTCAATTACTGCAATTACGCCTGGTGTATTATTGCCCATATCATCCGTTTGGATTCGAAAGTCCCACAAGATCTTGACCTTCTCATTTTTTATGACTTCCTCTGGACAATCTTCCCACCCGTTTTTAGCTTTCCTAATGTTGCAATTCTTGCATAAATTCCAGTGGATCATCTCGGCCGTTGAGTTGTGCCTCTCTTTGGACTCAACCTGGGCGATCCTTTTGCGGTAGCTGAGGACACGATCTACAGTTTTGTCGGCTTCCTTGCACAATCTGCACCTTGCATTATTTGAGGAATATTAGATTCTGGCCTTGATCGTATTTGTATTGTTATTATAGCTACAATAGGATTTAGTGGCTTGTAATATTAAGGTTCTGGAGGGTATTTAACGGATGGAGTTTAATTGGTTTTATGGATTATTATTATTATTGTATTGCATTTTGCATTGTAAGATGGCCTGGGCCTAAAGATGAGAAAGGCGGGGATAGAAATCAAATCAAATCAAATATAAACAGCCCTAACAATTGCTTATGTGTTATTAAGAGCACATTTAGGACCTGCATGGAAAGGTTAGAGCTCCCCCTACTGGCAAATTTGAAATCAAGCCACGGTTTGCAGCAGAATTGCCTGCAGGGTTCCCAAACACGTATTCAGCGTTCTTTCCCCACCCTGCGCTAATTCAGGATGCTTTTCTTAGGGTTTCCAATGTAGGCTGGAGACCCTCCAGAATGGCAACTGGTTTCCAGGTTACTGGGATCAGTTTCCCTGCAGAAAAAAAGCTGTTTGGATGTCGAAACAACTTCAAACTAGAATTAAGTAATTTAAGAGATGTTATTTTAAAATAACGTAATGAATTATTTTAGATTAAAATAATGAATATCTAACCTTGTTCTAATTTTTGCTCTCTTCTATGTTTTGCTTTATTTCTCATTGTAAGGGTTTTTGTTTAATGTTTAATTCATAACTGGTTGTGGTGGGTTTTCCGGGCTGTGTGGCCGTGGTCTGGTGGATCTTGTTCCTAACATTTCGCCTGCATCTGTGGCCGGCATCTTCAGAGGTGTATCACAGAGGGAAGTCTCACACTGTGTGTAGTGAAAAGGGAATGTTTAGTGGGGTATAAAATATACCCTTCTCACTGGACACAGTGTGTAACAGACTTCCCTCTGTGATACACGTCTGAAAATGCCAGTCACAGATGCAGGCAAAACTTTAGGAACAAGATCCACCAGACCATGGCCACACAGCCCAGAAAACCCACCACAACCAGTTGAATCCAGCCGTGAAAGCCTTCGACAATACATTTAATAAATAAGTTTAAACCATTAGAATTGAAATTAAAACGCCGTCTCCATTTAGAAGATGCAGAAGGACTTCATAGTTGACAGAGAGGGACATCATTTATTCTTTTTGTTTGTTTGATTAACTTAATGAAATAATTTACTGTATATCTTCTTTTTCTTTCCTCTTATGGAATTTAATGATGAATTTTGTATTTCAAAATTATGCAATTTTAATTTTACTTGATGAAATTTAATAAAAAATGTATTTTAAATGACAGCAAAAGGCTGTTTGGAGTGTAGACTCTCTGGCATTCTGCTCCTCCCCTCCTCAACTCTCCTCCCCAGCCCCCCGGCCAGGGTCCACCCCAAAATCTCCAAGAATTTCCCAACTCAGAGCTGGCAACCCTCAAAGCTAGATGCTGGATCATCTCAAGAATTTGGTGCAGTCTGGAAAGAGGTGAGCATTTGGGTATTTTTCTGCACGTTGCAAGTTTTGTTTCCATCGTTCTCACTGACACTCAGGGGAAATTACATACTGTAATCAGCAAGATGGGATGTTTGCAGAGATGCAGACAGCTAGAATATAAGGATGGCTGGATGATGCTTAGCAAGATCTGAGATCTGGTGTAAAGTAATTCTAGGGAATCTCAGCTGGGTAAGATACCATAGAGCCCACTCTCTATGCAGCCTTTCTCTCCAGGGAAACTCATCTGTATTGTCTAGAGATTTTGAATGAATTGGAGCAGAAAGGGTACACAAGGGTCTTTTTGGTGGTAGCCCCACAGTTATAGAAGAACTTGCTAATCCACCAATCAGGGAGGCAGGAATTTGCATTAAATTTCCCAGAATTCCCTCTGTGCCTTGTGCTTGTCCTCCTCTCCTCAGTTTTGGCTTCTCCCATCAGTAGTGTCAGACATGAAGACAGTGTAGAAAACATGCTCTCCATTTGGACAAAAGACGTAAACTCCGAAAATCAGAACAGTTAATTGTAATAACTTTGAACAAACACGACGTCAACGATATACCATGAGAAAAATCCAATGAAGAGGGAAAAACAGCAGGCCAAACCAGAGGTGACCAACATTATTATAACACTGGGAAATAAGACTAATTTCGTTAATTTCGTTGTGTGTGCACAATGACAATAAAATGCTTATGCTTATGCTTATAAGACTAGTCGTCGTAAAATAATTTAGTAGGCAGCTGATGACGGTTTTATTTTTAGGGCTGCATTTAATAGAATCATAGGCTCATTCCGCACATGCCGAATAATGCACTTTCAAACTGCTTTCAGTGCTCTTTGAAGCTGTGCGGAATGGCAAAATCCACTTGCAAACAGTTGTGAAAGTGGTTTGAAAACGCATTATTTTGTGTATGCGAAAGGGGCCATAGAGTTGGAAGATATTTTAACGGAGGACTCTTCGAAGCTACCAGGACACAATGCGAGAATCGGCAATATGCGTATATTTTGAGTCTTCATAGCTTCGAAGACACCTCCCTCGAAGGAAAAACGATACCTGCGTTGACTCGGCAGCAAAAACTAACTTTATTCTTGTATTTTTTAGACAGAAATTGCGGCAGCTGCCTGCAGAGGAAATCTCCGTGGGAACGTTCTGCAAAATGGCGGGCGGCGCAGCGAATCCCACAGCAGCAGGAAAAGGTGGGCGTGGGCTGCAGTGAAAATGAAAGGAAGAGCTCCAAAAACAACGGGGGGAATAAAAAGTTTCCTGCTCTCCACACAGCAAGCAGCAAACGTTGTCAAAGCAACTTCAGGAAAAAATATTGCCAGTTTAGTGTTTTCAAAATAAAACACTTGGAGGAAAAATAAAACGTCTTCTAAACTTTGGGGGGGGGGGAGGGGAAACTGTGCAGAATTCCAACCCCAAACACTTTTTTAAATGTCCAAGGGCCATCAAGTCCAATCCCCCTGCCATGCAGGAACACACAATTCAAGCACTCCTGACCGATAGCCACCCAGCCTCTCCTTAAAAACCTCCAAAGAAGGAGACTCCAAGGTAGAGCATTCCACTATCGAACAGCCCTGACAGTCAGGAAGCTTTTCCTGATGTTTAGATGGAATTTCTTTTCCTTCAGCAGCAGCGTAGGAGGTTAAGAGCTCGTGTATCTAATCTGAGGAACCCGGTTTGATTCCCAGCTCTGCCGCCTGAGCTGTGGAGGCTTATCTGGGGAATTCAGATTAGCCTGTACACTCCCACACACGCCAGCTGGGTGACCTTGGGCTAGTCACAGCTTCTCGGAGCTCTCTCAGCCCCACCCACCTCACAGGGTGTGTGTTGTGAGGGGGAAGGGCAAAAAGATTGTCAGCCCCTTTGAGTCTCCTGCAGGAGAGAAAGGGGGGATATAAATCCAAACTCTTCTTCTTCTTCACCTTGAACCCATGACTCCTGGCCCTAGTCTCTGGAGCAGCAGGAAACAAGCTTGCTCCCTCACTAACATGAGCAATATTCACTTTCATCCTGACAACCCTTCAGATATCTGAACATGGCTATCATGTCACCTGCTAACCTTTTCTTCACCAAACTAAACATCCCCAGCTCCCCAAGTCATAAGGTTTCCATGAGCTCCAACTGCTGCCTGAATGGGTAAAGGGCACACATGCTAACGGTAAAAAGGAAAATGGGTCCCTTTATAATGACATACATTATATGTAACCCCCATGCTCAGAATGGGTTGACCCAGAAAGGGGTGGAGACTCAGAGCAGCAGAAGGCAGCAGAGCTCATGTAGTTTGGAGGAGACAAGACTACCAGACTCGGACCTTGGTTTGTATAAGCCCTTAACACCTTGTTAAGGTCACTGCAATGTTGTTGGGAACTAGTGAGAAGGGAGTTGTTTATTTTTGCTATGTTGTCAATGTTGGAGTTTATTGTTTCAGGGTTTTTTATGTTTGTAATGGGTGAGAGTTCTCCTGGAAACCTTCATCATGTTGAATCCTGTCCATCAAGCCCTTGGAGTCTTCAGGAGCCAACCCACTTGCAAAGAAGAATTGGACTTGGCAGTATCCGTAGACTGTAAATACAAGGACTTGAAAATGCAACCTGAACAGGACCTTGAAGTGTGATGTTAAATGTTGATGTTATATATTATATGTTAAGAAAGTAAACCATTTTGGTGTTTTTTTAAAAAAAATGTTGTTGCAAACTCATTCTAAGTTCTGCCCCACAGAACCCACAGATAGGGGTTACATATACCTATGCTGTTCAGAATCTACCAATAAATAAATAAAAGGCTCTTCCACTAGCTGAGTGGAGTGGCAGGATATAGCCCGAGGTCTTTCCTCTTGAGGCTGCCGAGCAAATCCCACTGCGACCATTTTTCTTGCAACCTCGTTTCTTCCCGCCTCGGGGCTGCATTCCCCACATCCTCTTTCCTTGAGGGAAGCAAACGCGATGCGT
The DNA here is from genome assembly GCF_021028975.2 of Sphaerodactylus townsendi. Taxonomy (NCBI): domain Eukaryota; kingdom Metazoa; phylum Chordata; class Lepidosauria; order Squamata; family Sphaerodactylidae; genus Sphaerodactylus; species Sphaerodactylus townsendi. The sequence goes on from NC_059426.1 coordinate 175,968,506, forward strand.
GGCCTCGGGCTGCTTTCCTCCAAGTGAATCCCAGCCTCCGAGCCCTGAAAGCTAAACCCTCACATCTGGATAGCAGGTGTGCCGCGGGTTGCAGAAGATCCATATCAAAGAATCTCTCCGATTCGAGGCAAACGCTTCCTCCGGGGGACCGAGGCCTTACACCTCGTGCGCCGAGGGACTTGTGATTTGAATGGAAGATGACAGAGCCTTCATCTCTCCGTGAGGTTGACAAGAGGGCGTTTGGAGAGTATTAACGCAGAATTAACACCCCGAGTGAAACTTGAAGGGAAGGAGTTGTCCCGGCCGTTGGAAGAGGCCCTTGAAATATCACTGCGGGAGGCTGCAGAATGAGGCCGTGTTGCAAATGCTGAGTATTGGACACGGAAAAGAAGAGCAATATTTACTTTCATCCTGACGTAAAGGGGCCTGCGTAAATGTCTTTTGGCACAGAGTCGTTTCTAGGGCTGTCGATCCCCAAACAGGACCTAGAACTCCCAAAGGCACCTGGTGGGCCACTGCGAGTAGCAGAGTGCTGGACTAGATGGACTCTGGTCTGATCCAGCAGGCTCTTCCTTATGTTCTTCGAGATCTCCTGGAATTACGACTGATCTCCAGATGACGAAGATCGGTTCTTCTGGAGAAAACGGCTGGTATGGAGGGTAGATTCCATGCAGCGGCGTACCACGCAGTGGGACATATGGGGACAAATGTCCCTGGGCTGTGGTCATTTAGTCACATGGGGGGGGAATCTCCCTAGACACCCCTCCTCCTTCCCCCCGGGTCCATACACTGACTTCAAGACCTGGTGCAAAAAAATGGTTTGGCCATGGTATGCATCATTTAACATTCCAGCATCATTAAAATGAAATAAAGATGACGGTAAACATAACATATAAAATAGCAAACTGAAATGTCAGACAGAAGAAGAAGAGTCTGGATTTATCCCCCCCCCCTTTCTTTCTGTAAGGAGATTCAAAGGGGCTTACAAACTTTTTCCCCTTCCTCTCCTCACAACAGACACCTTTTGAGGTCAGTGGGGCAGAGAGAGTCCTGAGAGAGCTGTGACTAGCCCAATGTCACCCAGCAGGCTTCATGTGGAGGAGGGGAGAATCAAATCCAGTTCTCCAGGCTAAAGTTTCAAATACGGGCAATCAGATTTTAGATTATAAACTATTCAGTACTGCCAGGTATCAAGAGCTGTGTGAAGTCCAAGCCAAACTATGGGCCTTTCCCCACTTACCTTAATCCCCCCTATGCAGCGCGCGGCATCCCTGGCACGCGCCCGGGCGTCCCCACAACCCTGCGCTCTGCGCGGGGTCATCACGTTTAAAAGGATGCCAGGGATGCCGCACGCTGAGGGGGCGCGACAGCGGCAGCATCGGAGCAGCTGCGCTGTCGCCGCCCCTGTCGTGCGGAGTGCCAGGGGACCCTGTGCTACTTTCAGAGAGTAGCATGGGGCTTAAGGTAAGTGGGGAAAGGCCCTATGGTGACCTCAGCTAGGGGCTTTCAGGGCAAGGGAGAAGCAGAGATAGTTTGCCATTGCCTTTCTCTGCAGAGCCTTCCTTGGTGGTCTTCCTTCCAAGTACCAGCCCTGCTTAGCTTCCAACTTATGGTGATCCCAGCAAAGGGCTTTCAAGGCCAGTGAGAAGCAGAGGTGGTTTGCTGTTGCCTTCCTCTGCAGAGCCTTCCTTGGTGGCCTCCCTTCCTCTGCAGAGCCTTCCTTGGTGGCCTCCCTTCCTCTGCAGAGCCTTCCCTTGGTGGCCTCCCTAGGCTGAATCATTACCCTTCCAAGTAATGATTCAGCCTAGCTTCCAACTTTTAACGCTCCCAGCAAGGGATTTCCAAGTTAATCAAGAAGGAGAGGTGGTTTGCCATGGCCTGCCTCTGCAGAGTCTTCCTTGGTGTCTTCCCTCCCAGGTAACTAACCCAGCTTAGCTTCCAGTTTATGGTGACCCCAGCTGGAGGCTTTCAAGGCAAGTGAGAAGCAGAGGTATTTTGCCATTGCCTTCTTCTGCAGAGCCTTTCTTGGTGATCTCCCTTCCAAGTACTGAGGCTGATTAGCTTCCAACCTATGGCAACCCCAGCAAGGGGATTTCAAGGCAAGCGAGAGACGCAGAGGTGGTTTGCCATTGCCTGTCTCTGCAGAGTTTTCCTTGGTGGCCTCCCTTCTAAGTACCAGTCCTGACTAATTTCTGAGATCTGGAGCACCTTCCTTATGAGGAGAGGCTGCAGCGTTTGGGGCTCTTGAGTTTGGACAGGAGACGTCTGAGGGGGGGATATGATTGAAGTCTATAAAATTATGCATGGGGTAGAAAATGTTGACAGAGAGAAATTTTTCTCTCTTTCTCACCATACTAGAACCAGGGGGCATCCATTGAAAATGCAGGGGGGAAGAATTAGGACTAATCAAAGGAAACACTTCTTCACGCAACGTGTGATTGGTGTTTGGAATATGCTGCCACAGGAGGGGGTGATGGCCACTAACCTGGATAGCTTTAAAAGGGGCTTGGACAGATTTATGGAGGAGAAGTCGATCTATGGCTACCAATCTTGATCCTCCTTGATCCCAGATTGCAAATGCCCGAGCAGACCAGGTGCTCAGGAGCAGCAGCAGCAGAAGGCCATTGCTTTCACCTCCTGCATGTGAGCTCCCAAAGGCACCTGGTGGGCCACTGAGAGTAGCAGAGTGCTGGACTAGATGGACTCTGGTCTGATCCAGCAGGCTAGTTCTTATGTTCTTATGTTCTTATCTGACGATATCAGACCGTACCCTCCTGCCTTTCCTCCCAATCAAGCGCTACAAACGGCAAAATCAGATACTAGAATATAAAATAGCATCAAATACCAATTATCAAATATTTTGACAAGTAATAAACATCCAGATTTTCAGATCAGTAAGGTTGCTGGGTTGCTCACTATGGCTCCCACCCAACTGTCTGCTGTGATGTCACTTCTGGTTCCAACCATAGAGTTTTGGAAAATTCCTAGATGGTCACAATACTTCAGTTACAAAACGATTATTTAGCCCCATCACTTCCTTGGCCTGCTGGTTTCTTCCTCAATTGAATAGTTGGATGATTCTGCCTTGGCAGGGATCCCATAGTGAATGGGGCAATTTAGAAGAAGAACAGTTTGGATTTATACCCCACCTTTCTCTCCCGTAAGGAGACTCAAGGTGGCTTACAAGCTCCTTTCCTTTCCTCTCCCCACAACAGACACCTTGTGAGGCAGGTGGGGTTGAGAGAGTTCCAAAGAACTGTGACTAGCCCAAGGTCACCCAGCAGGAAAGTAGAAGCGTGGAAAAACAACAGGTTCACCAGATAAGCCTCCACCACTCATTTACTCTGACTTGGTGGCATCTCTGGATATTGGCAAATAAAATCTTGTTGATCTGCAAAACCAATCTGATATTTGATCGATCGATTGATCTATCTATCTATCTATCTATCTATCTATCTATCTATCTATCTATCTATCTATCTATCTATCTATCTATCTATCTATCTATTCATTCATTCATTCATTCATTCATTCATTCATTCATTCATTCATTCAATTTTTTTATACCGCCCGATCCCCAAAGGGCTCCGGGCGGTGAACAACACCATTTAAACATCAAGCAGGAGCGGTCATACACAAAATATAAATACATAGGCTCCATCCCATACTCATCAATAAAATAACTTAAAACTCATGTAAAACAGCGAATAACAGTTAATACATAAATAGACAAGAGGCGTCCAAAACCCCAATTTAACACCTACCCCCAGAAGGGGGGACGGCGGGCCCCTAAATATGAGGGGACCCTGATGTAACCGCACCAAGGCAAGGAGCAGTGAGGGGGCACCGTATCAGCGGCTGGACACTCCAAAGGCCCGGTGGAACAGCACAGTCTTACAGGCCCTGCGGAACTCACTGAAGACAAACAAGGGTGAGGTAAAGGAACTCGGCAAACATTTCAACCAGGATCACCAAAAGGAATCATTTCTCCCCCCTGAAATGCTTGCGAAAAAGCACCGGTTTGGTTTCAGCTCACTCCTGGTATCAAATACCTAATTGAACACACATGTCTGTTGTTGTTTTTTAAAAAGCAACCATGCAAAGGTGGCCTCCGTGTTTTATTTGCCTCGTCCCATCTGCTTTATTTCTCTTTGTGTGCGAGCACACGTGCGCGAGCCCCCCAACTGCGCTTTCCCCAAACGTGGCTCGGAGCCAGCGCCTCCCTTCTCGGATCTTGCTTCCAATTTCCATCGTATTAAAGGAACGTCCCGACTTTAATGTGTGTAACATAAACAGTCTTGCAAACAGGAAGAATTAAAGCAACATGGGGCCGAGTGGAGCGGCAGAAGATGGAGGCGAGGGGACCGTGGGCACAATTTCACCATGTTCTCATTTCATTGGGAGCGGGGCAGGCAGGGGGAGTCTAGGATGGAGCAGAAGAGAAACCACACAAATCTTTTCCGCAGCCCTTTTGGAACCTTTGGCTGGAGGAGCTGGGGGAATTTGCGCTCTTGTTTTGCTTGCTGGAAAAGTCTGTGATATTATATCCACCCTATAATCCGCCTTGTCAAGCCCGTCTTCCCCATCGAAAGAGAAAGTTGGAGCGGGCTCGCCGTGGACATCTGGAGAAGGTTCGCTGGCTTGAAACCGCGAGCCTGTCTCTCCTTAATGTACCCCTGAGAAAGGGCTGACGGACCGCATACTTCTGCAAACTGTTCCCAGAAAGAACTAATTTCCTGACTTCCATGTGGTCTCAATAATGGAACCCTGCGATGGAGGAGTACTTATGAAACATTAAATCTCCTCGCAGGACCCGGGTCTACACAAATGCCGACCACCTGTGAGCAAGTGGCTTGCTGTGGGTATTCATACTTTGGGAAACTCATGGCATATGTGGCTGATAAGTTCCAACCTCCATCTTCCAGCTTGTTTGGCCGGAAAAAAACTTAATGACAGCAGTGGTGAGGAGTTCGGAGGGATAGGGAGTGGAGGGAATTCAAGCCGGTCGCTTTGTTTTGGAGGATTCTTGTGGTATCAAATTGCGGGCCTGATTAAATTTACCATCCTTGGCTGCTAAAAGGTCTTCTTATTTATCTTTTGAGGAGGGGAACGAATATGGCCGAAATTTCGTGGCGTTGGAATTAGATCGCGGTGGCTCTTGCCAATGAAAACAGCGAGTCGGCAACCCAACGTTTTCACGTCATGATTTAATTCTTCCATTGATATGGGAAGGCAGATTAAAAGGCCCCCCCCCTCCCCGGGTTAAAAAAATTCTTCAGCCCCAACTGGTAAGCCTTTAAATCTTTCTGCTGCTCTGACTTCCTGTTGGTCAGCAGACCTGAGAGAACGGCAACGTTCCAACCAGGGGTGCTACATCATCAAATGTTGCTGGGTGTTCCGAAATTTTTTAATTTTAATTTTGAAAATCTGCCTAAATAAACTGGGGGAAAAATGTCTGGGCTCTCTTCTGTTGGCGAATGTCAACCTCACAGTCGATTGAACAGTTTAAGCATTAATGGGCATTGCTGTCGTTACATTTCAGGTTTAATTTGCAAACTTTCGGATGCGTGGGAAAGGCCGATCCTGGAAGATGGGAGAATGCATCAAACGGAGAGGGCGGACCAGAAAAAGTTAAGAGAAAGAAGAGTTTGGATTTATACCCCACTTTTCTGGGATATGAGACTGCTGGCAAGCAGTCTCAAAACAGTTAACAGGCTACTTTCCCTTCTTCTCCCCACAACAGATACCTGGTGAGGGAGGTGGAGCTGAGAAAGTTCTGAGAGAACTGGGACTGACCCAAGGTCACCTAGTAGGCTTTGTGTGTAGGAGCAGGGAAACAAATCCAGTTCACCAGATAAGAGTCCACCACTCAGGTGGAGGAAGGAGGAATCAAACCAGTTGTCCAAATTAGAGTCCCCCTCTACATCACATTGGCTAAACTCTATTGTCAAAGCATAGTGTTATTGGTGATTCCCAGAGATTCCAAAGGCAACTCAGAAGTGACATCAGTCCTCTCTAGAAAATCGCAAAGCTTCGGCCAATTCCTAGACAGGTGTTATGTCACTTCTGGGTTTTCCCCTGAGTCTCTGCTTTCTCTGGCATTTTCCCTATGACCAATATATATATCTCTGGGCAGTGTTCAGCAGATAAAACAATAATACAGAATAATTAAAACATTAAAAGCAGCAACAGTTGAATAATAATTATCAAATAAGAATATAAGTGGGTCCAGCATCCTAATTTTAAAATTCCCTCCCCTCCCTCCCCCTAGAGGGAGGCATGGTGGCCTCGTTAGATATCCGATGACCCAGATGTCGGGGTCGGGCGAGGGCCAAACAGGGGGGGCACCAGATCAGCGGCCGGTACCTCCAAAGGCCCGGCGGAACAGCTCCGTCTTACAGGCCCTGCGGAACTCACCAAGGTCCCGCAGGGCCCGGACAGCTGGAGGAAGAGCGTTCCACCAGGCCGGGGACAGAGCCGTAAAGGCTCTCAACATATCCTGGGATATACCTGGGATCATATATCCCATGCTGTTTTTATCCCGGTCTCCCTTTGCATGGCTGTCTGTCAGCGCGTTCAGGTCAGGAGAAAGAACTCCAGTGAATTATGCACGAGCCCCTGGTTTATTTTCATTTTCCACATGAATGTTTACATTGACGTCGTTGACGTCGTTTATATAGTTTGCGTACGTAACCTCTATCTGTGGGTTCTGTGGGGCAGAACTTGGAATGAGTTTGCAACAACAAATTAAAAACAAAACAAAATGGTTTACTTTCTTAACATATAACATATAACATCAACATTTAACATCACACTTCAAGGTCCTGTTCAGGTTGCATTTTCAAGTCCTTCTAGTTACAGTCTTGTAATGCCAAGTCCATTTCTTCCTGCAAGTGGGTTGGCTCCTGAAGACTCCAAGGGCTTGGTGAACAGGATTCAACATGAGGAAGGTTTCCAGGAGAACTCTCACCCATTACAAACACAAAAAGAAACCCTGAAACAATAAACTCCAACATTTACAACATAGCAAAAACAAACAACTACCTTCCCACTAGTTCCCAACAACATTGCAGTTACCTTAACAAGGTGTTCAGGGCTTATACAAACCAAGGTCCGAGTCTGGTAGCCTTGTCTCCTCCAAACTATGAGCTCTGCAGCCTCCTGCTGCTTTGAGTCTCCACCCCTTTCTGGGTCAGCCCATTCTGAGCAGGGGGGTTACACGTATGTTTACATAGTTTACATAGATTCCGTTTTCCCAACATTCTGATTGGCTACAGCTAAGGGGTGTGGAGAGAAGGCAGCGAAGGCAGAAGAATAAGCCGGCCCGTCTCTTGCGGTATTTGCACGAGAGCGGATCGGTATGGGCTTTTTAAAAAGAACTGCCAATGTTATCCTTTCTTGGAAAGCCAGAGGATAAGGCAAATCTCACAGGGCGGGTCCGAGTGAGACCCAGAAGCCATGCGGAAGTCGTGGGCTGATGGGAATTGTAGTCCATAACATCTGGAGTGCCAAAGGTTCGCCACCATGGGCCTAGGCCACATGTGGGCTCACATGTGCCTAAGTTCTGCAACTAAGTTTGTACTAGAATAGTAAGGATTTGTTATGTTTGTTCCATGTGTGCCCTACCCTGATTCAGTTAAGTAAAGTTTCTTTTTATAATCACAGCAAAAGTATCCTGGTCTTTCCTCTCACTCTGCTTATTACCCAAATAGGGAAACAATTCCCCAACAATTTCCTTATCCCAGAGTATATTGGCCGTGGGGAAAATGCATCTGTCTTTCACAGGTTGCCAAGGTAGGTCTGGCTAACCTAGACCCGGGCAACACACGGCATCTGCTGCAGCATGAACAAATAAAAACGTTAAACATGGGGATCCTTTTGGAAGAAGAAAAAGAGAAGATTTTGGATTTATACCCCACCTTTCTCTCCTGTAAGGAGCCTCAAGGTGGGTTACAAACTCCTTTTTCCTGCATCTCCCCACTACAGACACCTTGTGGGGCAGGTGGGGCAGAGAGTTCTGCGAGGACTGTGACTAGCCCAAGGTCACCCAGCAGGAATGTAGGAGTGCAGAAACACATCTGGTTCACCAGATAAGCCTCTGCCACTCAGGTGGAGGACTGGGGAATTAAACCTGGTTCTCCAGATTAGAACCCACCTGCTCTTAACCACTACACTTCGCTGACCCCCCAAGCTACCACCCACAATAAACTGAGATGAGGAATAGCCACATCTTTGCACAAAAAAGCTCCACTTTATCTTGAATAAAAGGATCATTTTTAAGTATTCCAATTTTCCATAGTACCATATAACACAATGCCCAGTAGATGGCAGTCGAATTTCTGTTGCGGTCAGCCTAAGGGAGAAAAGACATCAGTTCAATACCAGTTGGCTGCTCTATCAATGCATCTTTAAGCTACGGGCAGTGGTTGTAGGGTGGGAACTAGTCGGGTAATATAGCATGACAGAGCCGCCAACAGGCCCTTATCCAGTGGTGGGATCCAAAAATTTTAATCACAGGTTCCGATGGTGGTGGGATTCAAACAGTGGCGCCGCCACACACACACACCTCCAGTCCCTATTGGGCAGGGAGGTTGCTTTAGTAACCCCTTCTCGGCCCTCAGAAAAAATTAGTAACCACTTCTAGAGAAGTGGTGAGAACTGATTGGATCCCACCTCTTCCCGGATCCAGAAATTTTTTATTGGGGGGGCGGGCAAATGAGTCCAGTGGTGGTCTCCCCATCATTATTTATTTTCTTTATTATTGATTTATTGTGTTTTATTATTTGTTGACCAATTTGGAGACTGAAGGCGTACGCACGATACAATGTCATTGAATACCATGAGGGATCTCATAAGCAATGCAATACAACTAGGATTAGAAAGATTAGAAAAATGCCACGCTCACCCGGGGGTGAGATTCAGCAGGTTTGTACCACTGCAGCAGAACCGGTTGTTAAAATGGCGTTTGTAAACAACCAGTTGTTAAATTATTTGAATCTCAACACCAGAACCGGTTGTTAAAAATAATTTGAATCCCACCACTGGCCCCGCTCCCCCAGCCCTCCGGCTTTTTAAATTGAGAAATTTCAACCCTGCTGACTACTAATTCTGCCCATTGTATAGGGCAGTGGTGGCGAACCTTTGGCACTCCAGATGTTATGGACTACAATTCCCATCAGCCCCTGCCAGCATGGCCAATTGGTCATTGGCAGAGGCTGATGGGAATTGTAGTCCATAACATCTGGAGTGCCAAAGGTTTGCCACCACGGGCATAGGGAATTCACATTTGAAAGATTCATGACAGGATTCATACCTTTTTACCTCAGCTCCTTCCTTTTTTGACAATAAAGAATTTATACTTGAAAGACGGGTGATGGGTTTCACACCAACCGTACTGCTGACTGGCGGGACACTACAAATGACTGAGCACAACTGGGCCCAACTCTGCTGCTAACATAAATCTGCCAACAGGAGGGACCTCAGCCAGGTAGGGTGGCACCCCATCCACCTGCCCCACCCCAAATCAGCCATTTTCCCCAAGGGGACAGATCTTTGTGGTTTGGAGATCAGAAGAAATTCTTGGAGATCTTCAGGCTCCACCTGGAAGTTGGCCACTCTACGAAGACCTGTGATTATTGGTCAGCAGTGGTCACTTCAACAAAGTATGACACCATCACATGGATCATAATAGACCAACAGAGCTCTTGGTTAGCTAAACGGCTGATCAGAGAGACCCACAGTGGCTTTGATGGAGGCATCAGGGACAGGGGGGTTTGTGGAGGAATTGATCAACATTCTTTGCAGTGGTTCAAAATGGATGTCTCTTCTGAGAACAGAGGTACACAAAGACTGGAGGTTCCCATCCTGTTTTCGCTATCTTTGTTGCCGTCAGCTTGACATATTTTGAAATGCCATTGAAATTGAATTGTCCAGTTTCTATTTGGCCGGGTGTCCAGTGGAGAACTGGCTAATCTCACACATAGTGGTAGAAAGCTAAGTTTGCTTTGTCACGTTTCAGATATCCAGAGCCAAGTCCTCTTCCACTTGGAAGGTGTAAAGAACGCTGACCGTGCCGCCGGAGACATCCTCCAGAAGGTCAACGACTTGAACATCAAGATGGCCGTCAGGATTTTAGCAGAGGTGATGCTGAAAGAGGTGGGTGTACCTGCCACAAAACACGTGGGATCTCGGCTCAGGTGCGGCCTTCCACATTCCAGTAAGAGAGGCCGGGGCTGACCTTCCTGGTCTACTATGATACACAACGTGGCTTCCTAGAGTGGAGCTACCATGTGGATAGCGGAGTCAGAAATGAATTATTCCATTTCTGATCTTGCTGTTTAATTCCATTTCTGATCTTGCTGATCTTACAACAGCTAGGGACCGGATTACGCCGGTCATATACCAACTGCACTGGCTGCCAATCGAGTACCGGGTCATGTTTAAAGTTTTGGTATTGACCTTCAAAGCCATTCGCGGCCTTGGCCCTGCTTATCTGAGGAACCGTCTCTCCCTATACCGCCCTTCTAGGCCCCTCCGCTCATCGAAGGCAGACCTACTGGTGATCCCTGGCCCCAAGGCGATCCGGCTGGCCTCTACAAGGGCCAGGGCTTTTAAGGCTTTGGCCCCTACCTGGTGGAACAGGCTTCCAGGTGAGACTTACAAAGTTTCCGCAGGGCCTATAAAACGGACCTGTTCCGCCAGGCGTTTGGCCAGCCGGGATGATGTCAACTCCGCCATAAGAACATCTGGCCTCCCGTGGGTACATAAAGGGGGAAGGAGGGGCTGAAGCCATCTGTAGTTTTAGTATTTTATATATTATTTTATTGTAAATTATGTATTTGTTGATGGACACCACCCTGAGCCTTCGGGGAGGGCGGTATATAAATATAAATAATAAATAAATAAATAAATTATGTTTCATTTCTTTATAAGTTAGATAGGAACAAGGTGTATTAGGTAGAATGCAGGAATTAAAGTTGTATTCTGTATTAGTATCTGTATGGAACCTCCTTCGCCCAAGGCAGGAATCCACCCCTGCTCCACCTGCGCACGACCCTTTCATTTGCAAAAACCATGAATGGACGTCTGACAAAAGGGACCCCGGAAGAGGCGCCTCCATCTGCCTTGATCCCACCAGCAGGCAGATAAGGGTGCCGTCGTCGTTAGGTTTCGTTTCCCGGCCCCAAGCACCCATAGGACTCTTTTGTGTTTTTCCCGCCTGGGCCTACGTCATCGCCTCGCCCCGTTTCTGCCTTCAAGATTCAGGAAGGGACTGCCCTCCGGACTCTAATTGGTTCCTATGTATTTTGTGAATGAATGGTTGTAGGCTGTCCTGTATTCCCCCGGATTCCCGGGCGGGAGAAAGTGTATAAAAGTTGTTGTAAAGCTGCTAGGCAGCTGCAGTTGCCGTGGTGTGGAGGTGCTGACACGTAGGTCAGCATCTCAATAAACTCATTTTTATTTTCACTATTCTCGCTGGGTTGGGTCCCGTTTCTGTTCCTCTGCGCTGCTGAGAGCTGGCGGATCTGGGAGAATAAAAGTTACCCAGGCAGCGCGGTAACAATGAAAAGAACACCAGTCTGCCCCAGAAATTAGCAGTCTCACTCTCCCTTGCTTTCCACGACGTCTCCACCTGAACCATCTGACACCATGGCCGTTTCTGCACAAATCCCCTAAAAGCATTTCAAAAATATTTTCAATACCCCCCTTTGCAATGGTGTATGTCTGCTCTCGCCCCCTTGAAACGATTCCTGGTCGCCATTACATGATTTCCCCCTCTCTTTTGAGTTCTGTGTTGATGCTTCAGTGCTTCATACTCCTCGTATATTTGATGCTTTGAAGATTGGCTCCCCCAAAAATAAAAGAACAAACAGAAATATGCTGCAAATAAACAGGTGGAAGGGAATGGAGTGAGCTCAGAAAATGGCGCCAAGGAGGAAGTTGGAGGAAGCAGAGGAGCATGGGAAACATAGGCCGTTTCCGCACAGCCACGATTGGGGTTGGGTCAGTGTACACGACGTCGACCCAACCCCCCTGGGACCGTTCGCGCGAACGGTCCCAGGAACAACCGGGAAGACGGCACTGTAGAGTGCCGTCGGCCGGTCAACCTACCATCGCTGCAGCCGTCCGGCCCGTCACCAAGGCCTGGGGACACGCCCCCCCCCGCCCTGCACGACCGCTCCAGCGTAGCAGGGCAGGGGGACGTGTCCCCAGGCCTCGGCGACGCGCTGGATGGCCACAGCGATGGTAGGTCGACAGTTGAAAGGCGGGAGGGAGGGCGCCTTTGAGCCGCTGCCATTCGCATGGCAGCAGCTCGAAGCCACCGTTTTCCGTAAACCTCGCTGGGGAAGCGAGGTCAGAAAACGGCAGCTTCGCACAGCGAGGGAGGCACAAGGGTGGCGCGGCTGCGCAGCAGCTGCGCCCCCTGTACGAACAGCTCCACGGGGACGGCGTTTTTGCCGTCCCCAGGGCGCTGTTAATGGCCCGTGCGGAAAGGACCTAAGTGAATAGATCGCACAGCAACTGAAGATGTTTTCAAAACGTTTTAGCCAGAGAGTTGTTTTAAAGGGGAATTAGTTTAAAACGTTTTGAGGCCGCAAATAAAATGTTGGGGGGTTAAAACAATGTGGAACTCCATAGAGGAAATGTTTTATTTCTTGCCTTAAAACATTTTAAAAGGTTTGTGCTGAGAGGGCCCATGATGATGTGCATTTCTCTTTCTCCACCTCTCACTCCACCATTGGTGGGCAGTGATGGGGCGCAGAAACAACATCAGAACACAGGATACATTGAATGACATGTTGTGGGAATAGAGAATTGTAGTGTTGCTTGGTTACAGTGCTGTGCTCTGATCTTGGAGATCTAAGTTCAGATTCCTACATTGCTTTGAAGATCACTGGGTGACCTTTGGCTCACCATGCCCCAGTTGTGAGTGGAGGATCTCCTGTCCTTGGCGAACATTTCACCACCGCAGCAGAGCTGGAGAAAAAAGGCAGGAAAAGGGCGGAGGAACGTTGATGGCATCCCAAGATGCTGATGTCATTCCCCAGCACCTGGAAGTGACATCAGCATATAGCCAGGGTTGCTCTGGCATGTAGGCAAAACTTCATGGTAGAAATTACAGCATCTTCTGAAGACTCCCATATGTCAGAGTTGGCAACTCCAGGTAGGGAAATTCCTGGATAATTGTGGGTGGAGCCTACGGAGGGCAGAATGTGGGGAGGGGAGAGACCTCAGTGGGATAGAACGCCACAGAGTCCACCCTCCATAGCAGCCAGCAGGGTGTAGTGGTTATGAGCAGGTGCATTCTAATCTAGAGAACCAGGTTTGATTCCCCACTCCTCCACCCGAGTGGCAGGGACTTATCTGGTGAAACATATGTGTTTCCGCACTCCTACATTCCTGCTGGGTGACTTTGTGCTTGTCACAGTTCTCTCAGAACTCTCGGAGCCCTGCCTACCTCATAAGGTGTCTGTTGTGGGGAGAAGGGAAAGAAGTTTGTAAGCCACCTTGAGTCTACTCACAGGAGAGAAAGATTTGGTATAAATTCAAACCCCTCCTCCTCCTCCTCTTCCTCCTCCTCCTCCTCCTCCTCCTCCTCCTCTTCTTCTTTTTCTTCTTCTTCTTCTTCTTCTTCTTCCTCTTCTTCTTCTTCTGTAGTCCGGAGATCAGTTGGGATTGTGGAAAATAACCAGGGCAACCAAGCTGTATGTACAGGAAGGAAACCTTCAGTGTCACGATCTGACTAACAATAATTTCCTTATCCCTCCTTAGGAGGTGACTGAGGAAATCAGGGGAGCGGCCAGCACCGTCCTGTTAGCACTCGCCGGCCGTCATTTCAACGACGTGATGTATGAGCTCCAAAAAAATGTCAAGACGGTGAAGCTCCCTCACAGGATGGTGTTTCAAACCCTGGGCAGCTTGGCCTCTCACTACGGCAAGGCACTTTCCTCCCTTTGTGGTGGCATTGTCCTGTGGAAGAAGAGGGAGGGATGGGATCTCATTCGTTGCCACAGAGGAGACAGTCAAAGCAAGGGGATGGTGTAGCAAATGTATGCAGAGGGTGATAATTTGGCCAACCTGGGCTATGGTTTTCAACTTCTAGGTTGCACTTGGAGATCTCCTGGAATTACAACTGATGTCCAGACAACGGAGGTCAGTTCCCTTGGTGAAAACGGCTACTTTGGAGGATAGATTCTGCGGCGAATTCCCCACTGAGGATTAGATGTGTGCTCATCATGCCAAATATCCAGGTTTCCTGCAAAACTCCCCACTGCACCAGCGCCGAACACGCATTCATCCCATTTCTGGCGCTCCCCTGCCCCCAGCACATATTATTACAGCATCTTCTATCAGCATCGCCCAGCATGATGGGCGTCTTAGTTGATAGTTCCATGGGAATGTCAACTCAATGCATGGCAGCTGTGAAAAAGGCAAACTCTATGCTGGGGATCATTAGGAAAGGAACTGATAATAAAATTGCAAAGATTGTCATGCCCTTATATAAAGCCGTGGTGCGACCGCACTTGGAGTACTGTGTCCAGTTCTGGTCGCCACATCTCAAAAAGGATATCGAAGAGATAGAAAAAGTGCAGAGAAGGGCAACGAGGATGATTGAGGGACTGGAGCACCTTCCTTATGAGGAGAGGCTGCAGCGTTTGGGACTCTTTAATTTGGAGAGGAGACGTCTGAGGGGGGATAGGATTGAAGTCTATAAAGTTATGCATGGGGTAGAAAATGTTGACAGAGAGAAATTTTTCTCTCTTTCTCACAATACTAGAACCAGGGGGCATCCATTGAAAATGCTGGGGGGAAGAATTAGGACTAATAAAAGGAAACACTTCTTCACGCAACGTGTGATTGGTGTTTGGAATATGCTGCCACAGGAGGTGGTGATGGCCACTAACCTGGATAGCTTTAAAAGGGGCTTGGACAGATTTATGGAGGAGAAGTCGATTTATGGCTACCAATCTTGATCCTCCTTGATCTCAGATTGCAAATGCCTTAGCAGACCAGGTGCTCGGGAGCAGCAGCCGCAGAAGGCCATTGCTTTCACATCCTGCACGTGAGTTCCCAGAGGCACCTGGTGGGCCACTGCGAGGAGCAGAGTGCTGGACTAGATGGACTCTGGTCTGATCCAGCAGGCTAGTTCTTATGTTCTTATGTTCTTATTTTAGAACCTGCATGGAAGTAGATCTTTTTTTAAAATGCGTGGGCCATCTGGAACGGTGGGAAAGTTGTGGGGGCGAATCGTTTACGGATTAGTTTTTCCCGCCGCTGGTAGTGACGTGGAGCCTCCCATCGAATGAGAACGCAGTGGGCTGTGCGCGACGTGCGTGCAGCCTTTTTTTAAATTTCGCAGACCAGAGATCCACGTGGATACGAAGCAACATGGGGCCGGTTGACTCAGTAGAAGGCAATAAAAAGCAGTGCTACACGTCATAGCCATGTGGATCCGACTACATGGAGGTGCGCAGAAACAGGGCTTTGCTTTAATCGCCCGTTTCTTTGTCTCTGCGTAGAGTCGTTCTGCGCATGCTCATGCAGACATGGATCCGTAAAGTTTAAAAAAAATTCCCGCCCCAACACAACATAGCAGCCAATCAGGAAAGCCCATGAGTGGGTCGCGCATTCGATCGGCCAACATTGCGGAGTCCCGTGTTGCTGCTGTGTTGCTGCGGGCCAAAAGCTGCGGTGGGGACCATCAAACCATGATCAAAAGGTGCCGAATCTTTCCAAACCTGGATGTATCTAGATTCATTTTTTCAGTGGGGAATCGACCAGAATCTATCCTCAAAAGGAGCCAATTTCTCCAAGGGAACTATCCTCTGTTGTCTGGACATCAGTCAAGTTCCCTCGCCTCCCTAAACTCTTCCCTCCCCAATCTTCACCTTCAAATATCCAGGAATCTCCTGCCCAAAGTTAGCAACCATAGGGCACTGAGGCGTGGGGGGGCAGGGGCGGTGTGGGGGGTGGGGGGTGACCGGAGCAGGTGTTGCCCTAGACACCATTTCCCTCCCACCCCTACGAGGGGAAGGTTTGAGGAGGGGAGGAATTTCAATGGGGCATAATGTCATGGAGTCCACCTTCTAAAGCAGGGGTCTGCAACCTGTGGCTCTCCAGATGTTCATGGACTACAATTCCCATGGCCCAATTGGCCATGGTGGCAGGGGCTGATGGGAATTGTAGTCCATGAACATCTGGAGAGCCGCAGGTTGCAGACCCCTGTTCTAAAGCATCAATTTTCTCCAAGAGGATTGATCTTTGTATTCTGAAGACCAGACGTAATTTTGGGAGAACTCCAGACTGCCCCCTAGAGGCCAGCCCAGATAACACATTTCTGTACGTTTCCTTCTGCAGCACTGAAGAGCATCCCCTTCTTATCTCTGACCACCTTGTATATCTGGTTGATACTGAAGCTGCCCATGAAGAGCCCAATGAAGGAGGCCATCTGTTACGGTGAGGCAGATCACCCCTGCCCCGCCCCCCACCATCCTCTTCTCTCTAGCTCAGTTGATGCCCTACAGCTTTCTATGCTCCTAACTATTCAGCATAGTGTACTGGTTAAGAGTGGGCAGACTCCAATCTGGAGAACTGGGTTTGTTTCCCCCCCCCCACTCCTCCACGTGAAACCTGCTGAGTGACCCTGAGCCAGTCACAGTTCTCTCAGAACTCTCTCAGCCCCACTGACCTCACAAGGTGCCTGTTGTGGAGAGAGGAAGGGAAGGAGTTTGTTGGGGAAAGCAGGTTATAAATCCAGACTCTTCTTTTTCTTACACACGAACTCTGCTGGGTGACCTTGGGCTAGTTCAGGGGTAGGGAACCTGCGGCTCTCCAGATGTTCAGGAACTACAATTCCCATCAGCCCCTACCAGCATGGCCAATTGGCCATGCTGGAAGGGGCTGATGAGAATTGTAGTCCATAACATCTGGAGAGCCGCAGGTTCCCTACCCCTGGGCTAGTTAAATACAAAGCGGAGCCTATGGCAGTATAAATGTCAACAACAAACAATACCCCTGTCTGGCTCTAATACAAGAGTAAAAACTCCAGTTTAATGAAAATTATTTAAAACATATGTATCCTTAAACATGTGAACCATACATGTGGTGGACAGCAACAATAAGTCTGGAACACAAACACACACATATACACAAGAAGGGAAATCCCTAAACCAATTCACATGCGACAAGGTTTAGGGATTTCCCTTCTTGTGTATATGTGTGTGTTTGTGTTCCAGACTTATTGTTGCTATCCATCACATGTATGGTTCACATGTTTAAGGCTGTGTGTGCATCGCAGTGCTGATTGGTTGCCCAAATTCTGCATCACACTCCAGGGTGGGAAACAAGTCAGGGTTTCAACCCTCATCCCTCCCCTCGGATCAGCTCTGAACCATGTTAATGGGGTCTATGCTACTTGCAACCAGGTCCTGCTGGAACGCAGATTAACGGGGGAATGAGCACCAGAAACGGAATCTGCCACACAAGCCATGGGGAGGTCATCCCTCAAACCTGGTTAGTTTGTGTTTGAAACCTGGCTAAGACGGTAGTGGGGATTCGACCAAGGTTCGCTCTACATTTTGCTGTAAACATTGCACAACAATCACATATATTTATGGATTTCAGTCCGATTCAGCCTTCTCCTCGCTTCCTGTTTCGTCAGAATGCTGGCTCTTCTGTGATGCTCGAGAGCGGCGTGTGATTTTCGTCCTCTGTTTCCAGAGCTGGTATCTCTTTGTTTCCACAGTTATGGAGCATTTCTGTACAGCTATAAACTATTACTACAAAAACTGGAAGGTCTGTTCGTTCCCAAGGGAGGCGGAATCCCAACTGTGCAGCCCTCTGGTTCCCATATACAAGCGTCTGGCGGGTGACTGGTGGAATGACGAAGAACCCCAGGTAAGGTTGCCAGCTCCAGGTTGGGAAACACCTGGACATTTGGGGTGGGGAGGGGGTTTGGGGAGGGTTTGGGGAGGGTTTGGGTTTGCCTAAGGGGAGAGGGTTTGGGGAGGGGAAGGCACTCAACTGGACTGGCTTGCCGTCCTATTCCTGAAGCAAGGAAAGGGCTATCAAGTCAGAACCAACTCATGAGGTTTTCTTTTTTTAATAGTACTTTATTAAATTAAAACATAGAAAGTTTCCAGATGTGAAGGAAACAAAGTTTGCAATATCTTACATAGTTTCAATTGATTAACCAAAAAAAGAAAAATTTGTAAAAAGGTTATAGATATAACCCCAAATTTGAATAAACACGTAAATATCATTCAAATATTGTCTTCTATCCTCATCTTGAGAAGACTTCATCAGCGAACCCTATACTATTCTATTACTTTTTATCTATTACTCAAAGAAAAGAGATTTTTTTAAAAAATTTAATAGGAAGAACAGGTTGGTCAGTAATATTTTAAACATTATTTGGTATGTTCTATCCTACTAGTTAACACCACATGTTACTCTTATCTTTGGCTCATTCCGCACATGCAGAATAATGACCTTTCAAACTGCTTTCGGTGCTCTTTGAAGCTGTGCGGAATGGCAAAATCCACTTGCAAACAGTTGTGAAAGTGGTTTGAAAATGCATTATTTTGCGTGTGCGGAAGGGGCCTTTCTGTTCTACCTTGCCTTAAACAACTATAACAACTATATCATACAATCAGTGGATTTAGTAATCTACTGGATATAGGTTGACCTCTAATTTTTCCGTTATGTAATTAGTCCAGAGTTGCCAACTTTTTGAAAAGGTTTCCGCTGGGAGTGCTTTGATCTAATGGATGTTTTTGTCCATAACATGAAAGTGTCCAACACTCATGAGGTTTTCAAGGCAAGAGATGAGCAGATGAGTAGCTTGCTATTGCCTTCCTCTGCACAGCAACGCTGGACCTTCTGGGCCGTCCCCCATCCAAATCCTAACCAGGGCCAATCCTACTTAGCTTCTAAGAGCTGAAAAAATCGAGCTAGCCTGGGCAATACAAGTCAGGACAGACAGAGTTGGTTTGCCTTGCCTGCCTCTGCGTAGCAACCCTGGATCTTCTTCGTGGTCTCCCATCCAAATTCTAACCAGGGCCAGGCCTGCTTAGCTTCTGAAAGCTGACAAGATCAAGCTGGCACCATTTGGGGGCACTGAAGAATAGGGGAGTCTTTCTCGCTGTCTTCTCCGCAGGTTCGGGAGGCCTCCACGAAAGCTCTGTGGCCCATGTTTGGGGTGTTGATACGACGTCAAGATCAGCAAGAGGAAATAGTCAAGAACGTTCCACAGCTGCTCGCAGTGAGCCAGAGTTTGGACTCTTTCCTCGTGGCCAAAGTAAATGCGATACCTGGTTTCTTCATTGGATTTAGAGCCCTTTTGGTTTATTCCAAGCTGCCTCTCCGAGTTGCTTTCCCCGTAGGGAGTTCAGAACACACGGAGAGAAAGTAAAGTCACAGAGGGGGGTTGTCATTCTGCGTAGCTGAATTTGAGTCCAGTAGCATCTTTGAGACTAGCAAGATTTTTGGAGTATAAGCTTTTGAGCCTCATATCTCCCTTTTATCAAGGAGCTTTGCCTCTGGAAAGCCCATTCTTTGAAAATCTTGTTGGTCTCAAATAAAAAGAAGAGTTTGGATTTATACCCCACCTTTCTCTCCTGTAAGGAGACTCAAGGTGGCCTACAAGCTCCTTTCCCTTCCTCTCTCAACAGACACCTTGTGAGAGAGGTGGGGTCAGAGGGTGGAAGCAGGCTGGGGGAGGAGAGGGATAGCGATCAGCCTCACCTACGCAATGATGTCACTTCTGGTTTATGTGGAAGTGCTGTCATCACTCCAGGGGATGCTCTAGCACTCACAAAGAAACCTCTATCAAAACCATAGAGTGCTAGAGTGTTTCCCCCAGTATGATGGCAGCACTTCTCCACAAACCAGAAGTGATGTAATTGAGTAGACGACACCAATCACCTCTCTCCTTAGCCTTCCACCGGTTGCTGTTGTCTGATGTCCCTCTGTGGGTCTTCAAAACTGTTTTTTTTTCTACAGGGAACATTCGCAAGAGGCTTTTGAGAGGTGTTTGTGTCTGCCGAGTAGAACAAAACTAAACAGCATCTAAGTGATGCCAGCAGAAATGTTTAGGATCAGGGTCGGCATGACAGTGGTGGCGAACCTTTGGCACTCCAGATGTTATGGACTACAATTCCCATCAGCCCCTGCTAGCATGGCCAATTGGCCATGTAGTCCACAACATCTGGAGTGCCAAAGGTTCGCCACCACGGACCTAGGTCAAGTGCCTACGCGTAATGTGAGGTGGGAGAAGAAATTGGGGGAAGCGATATGATGTAGAACAATTCAATACAAAATTTGGATTTTGATGGTAGGAAGAGGACGGACTGCAGGGTCTGGACAGGATGGGACCGTTCCTGCTGAGCGTCCTCCCCAAGCCGGCTCTTCCTAGACACTACGGCCAAATCTCCAAGAATTTCCTAAGCCTGAGTTAGAAACTCTTGCAAAGCAAAAGGGCACAATACAAGCAACTATTATCACCCTGCTGACCCCATTGTCCTTCCTAAATTTGCCATTTGCCTGTGCGTTAGTTCTCCTTATATTTCTATTTTATTTATTTATTTATTTATTTTGTTCTTCAATTTCTACCCCGCCCGTTCCCATAAGGCTCAGGGCAGCAAACAACATAACACAACAGTATACATTAAGCAGGTTAAATGCCAATAAAATACATAATATACCTATATATTAGGTTTAGTTTTCCTTTTTTCTATCACTGCTTTTAAAGGTTTTAGCTATTTTATGACTGTATTGTAACTATATGTTGCTCACTGCCCTGAGCCCTCCGGGGATAGGGCGGTATAAAAGTCCAAAGAATGAATGAATGAATGAATGAATGAATGAATGAATGAATGAATGAATGAATGAATGAATGAATGAATGAATGAATGAATAAGAACAATAAAATAGAAAACCAGAATTACAGATGGCGACTCAAACACCTCAAACCTAGAGTTAACCAATCACAATAACAGTAGCACTACAACAATACATGAACAATATATCAATACATTAACAATAGAGCTAACAATTACTCTAAGCTAAACTATAACTGCTGTAAATAAACCAAGCAGTACTACCCAATTTTCTCCAGAAAGGGCTGGCTACACCTGGGCCCTTTCCCCACTTAAGCCCTGCGCTACTCTCCTCAAGTAGCGCGGGGTTCCCCGGCACTCCCCACTACAGAGGCAGCGACAACGCAGCCGCCCCGACGCTGCCGCTCTCGCGCCCCCTCAGCACGTGGCATCCCTGGCGCTGAGAGAAACGGCACCTTTTGATGACCCCGCACAGAGTAGCGCACAGCAAAGGGCAGCAAAGGTAAGTGGGGAAACGCCCCAATCTAACCTACACTCCCTAATAATAAACTAAGGAGGAAACTAACTACACCTAACCTACGCTCCTAATAACTTTCTGTAATAAGGCAACGGCAAATGTCCAACAGATTTGCTCTTTTTAGAGGCTCCACCTCTTTTTGGACATCTGTGAGGAATGCAAACCCCCGATGCCCAAGAAGACCTTCCAGGCCGTCTGTGACTTTCTGTTCAAACAGGTAAGAGAACAGCGGTGACTCAGAGGTTCATGGTCTACTTCAGATGTTAATATTGTTGTCAAAAAAAACCCATGCCTCATTGCTGCAGCTGGCTGTAGGGTGTGGAGCAGTTCTTTTGATGTTTAGATGGAATCTCTTTTCCTGCACCTTGAGTCCATTACTCCTTATACTGGTCTCAGGAGCAGCAGGAAACAAGCTTGCTCCCTCTTCGACATGACATCCCTTCAAATATTTAAATATGTCCATCATATTTCTGTTGGATTGAAGTAAAAATGAACAGAATTTGGCTGCCAGTGTTGAAAAACTCTAGAATCAAGACAGTGACTGATCAGCTCCACACAAACACAGGACAACTATAGACTATAGCACTCAAAGGGAACAAAGACCAGGATACTTCTATTCAGATCCATTCACCTATTGACCTTGCTATCTTCATTGTTACTCCCATGCTACAGACTTCTCTGTGACTCACATGCCAGGCTACTCTATTCAGAGGGCCTCACCTTTTGACCTCACAGTATATACACTTGCTTTCCATTCCTACCATCAGATCCTCTGAAGATGCCAGCCACAGATGCAGCAGGCGAAACGTCAGGAGAGAATGCTGCTAGAACACGGCCATACAGCCCGGAAACCACATAGCACCCTATGTCCATCATGTCAGCCCTTAGCCTTCTCTTCCCTAAACAAAACAGATCCCCAAGGTAGAATCCCCACTACCCTCTTAGCCAGGTTTCAGAACACAAACTAACCAGGTTGGAGGGACGACCTCCCCATTGCTTGCGTGGCAGATTCCGTTTCTGGTGCTCGTTCTCCCCGTTAATCTGCGTTCCGGCAGGACCTGGTTGCAAGTGTCATAGACCCCATTAACACGGTTCAGAACTGATCCGAAGGGAGGGATGAGGGTTGAAACCCTGACTCGTTTCCTGCCCTGGAGTGTGACGCAGAATTCGGGCAACCAATCAGCGCTGCGATGCGCGCGCAGCCTTTCCTTGGTTTCGTTTTCACTTTTGCAATCGGCCAGCAGAAGGGGACGCAAACGTTAAACAAACGTGTAACTTTGAACTGTTACACAGGTAACAATTAACTGTTTGCACAGTTAAACAGTTAAACGTTAAACTTTTACATGCTGGTATTTTTGATCACGTCCCTACAAGGTACGTTTCTGCAGTGGGAAAAGGTCCCGCCCCATCAAGGCACGCCAGCCAATCAGGGGAGACCGGCGAAGCGAGCTCGCCTGGTAGTGGGGATTGCTAAGAGTTCTGCAACCAGATGTGTCTGCTGTGTGCTCGCTGCGGTGGGGAGGGAGAAACTCCGATGAAGAGGACAGGGTTTCACAACGAACAGGTTTGGATCTGCGTGCAAATTTCAAGTGGGGATTCGACCTAAGTCTCTTGTCATAGGGAATGGAATCCAGACCTCATGAGCGTGTCGTAGAGAAGATTTTTTAAAAATCCTAAATTCTTTCATCTTTTCCAGGTTCTACCACTTGGTACTTCAATCCAACAGGTGAAGAAATGGCCCAGGATCATGGACAAGTTCGTACCCCTGAGCTGGAAGCCACAAATCCCAGCGACCCCACGGCAGACACAGATCCCAGGAGGAGAGCTAGCTACACAGGGCCAGGTATTGCACTAGAGCCGTGGTTTAGAATTGCAGGCTACAACTGGGGAGAGACGAGTTCAGATCCCCACTGAGCCACAAAGCATGTCCAACTGCCTCTCTCAGCCTAGGCAGGCTACCTCACAGGGTGATTGTGAAGCTGAAATGGAGAAGGAGGTGAAGATGGAGTAGTACTTCTTGTCCCAGTCATGTCCGAGAAGCTAAACCCAAAATGTGGTTCCCACCACATTATTGTTGGTCCCAAAGAAAAACCAAGTGGGTCTAGATAGAACCACCAAAATCTTGGATGCAGATCGAAGGTCTTTGCTGCCAGGCGCCTGCGTTCCTTTTCCTTCCTGCAAACATATGTTGTCAATGAAGTTAGTACATCTTGTGCTGTTCCTCAGCATCTCCTACTAGATGATAATTCCTTCAGGGAAGACATGAAGCCCTTCACGCCAGTTCGAGGGATCTTTTTTCCCAGCTCACCTGCAAGACATGAACAATAGGGGATGTCTTGTCGAAGGCTTTCACGGCCGGAATCACTGGGGTGCCGTGTGGTTTCCGGGGCTGTATGGCCGTGTTCTAGCAGCATTCTCTCCTGACGTTTCACCTGCATCTGTGGCTGGCATCTTCAGAGGATCTGATAGTAGGAAAGGAGAGCAAGTGGAGTACATATACTATGAGTCACACTGAAAGGTCAATAGGTGAGGTCTTCTGAATAGAAGTAGCCTGGCATGTGAGTAACAATGAAGTCTGTAGCAATGTGAGTAACAATGGAGATAGCAAGGTCAATAGGTGAGGCCATCTGAATAGAATTAGTCATCTGAATAGAAGTAGTCTGAAGACCATCTGAATAGAAGGCCATCTGAATAGAAGTAGTCTGGCCTTTGTTCTCTTTGATTGCTTATTGTCTATATAGTTGTCCTGTGTGTGTGTGGAGCTGATTAGTCACTGTCTTTATTCTAGTGTTTTTCAACACTGGCAGCCAAATTCTGTTCATTTTCATGGTTTCTTCCTTCCTGTTGAAATTGTCCATGGAAGGAAGAATTCAGGACCTACTGCAAGAAGGGGAAGGGGACAAAATCATCCTTCCTGGCACAAATGTCAGCTCTACAGCCATGAAAGCGATTTTGCCCCTTTCCCCTCCTTTCAGTAGGTTGACGATTCCATTCCCATCTTTCAGCAGAGGGTCCTAGGAACCTCATGAATCAATTGTCCCTGGATAGGAAAGTGCCCCGATGGAACAGATCTGCAGCTCTCAGCATCTTCCGCCGACAGATTAAAGATTCCGACCCCCTATTAACGTGGGAACTGAAAACATTTTTGGCAGCTGGTTTCCAAAAATGGCTCCTTTGCCTGAGTGGTTTCTTTCTTCTTTTTTCGGCTTCTTCGGGACCTCCTGCGGACATTAGCAGTTCACCAGGGAGCACCATGATGTGCTGATGGAGGCTTTCAGCCATTTGGGTAAGAAGCAAGGACCACACAGCCCGTCTGTGGGGCTCAGTTAAGGCCAAGCACAAAACAAACACGATTTGCTTTAATGGACGTTTGCTTGTGGAACCAGGATTCACTCAAACCATACTTGACAAGTACAGGCGTCCTTGCTTTGGCTTTGGCCAAGTGTCCCTGTGGATGAGAACGTCAAGAGCCCTGCTGCATTATACCAGTGATCCATCTAGTCCAGCATCCTCTCTTGTTGCCAACCAGTTTTTCTGGAGGGCCAAAACAAGGCAGAGAGGCCAAGGCCTTCATTAGAACACAAGTAGAACCCTGCTAGATTAGACAAGTGGTCCATCAGCTCCAGAGTCTTGTCTCTCACAATGGCCAACTAGTTCCTCTAGAGGGCCAACAACATAGATACTGAGGCCTTCATAAGAACATCAGAAGAGCCCCGCTGGTTCAGACCAGTGGTCCATCTACTCCAGCATCCTGTATCACATGACGGCCAACCGGTTCCTCTGGAGGGCCGACAACAGGGCATAGATAAGAACATCAGAAGAACATCAGAAGAGCCCTGCTGGATCAGACCATTGGTCTATCTAGTCCAGCATCCCATCTCACATAACGGCCAACCAGTTCCTCTGAAGGATCCATATCAGGGCACAGAGGCTGAGGCCTTCTCCTGATGTTGCCTCCCAGCACTGGGATTCAGAGGTTGACTGCCTCTGAATGTGAGGTTCCCTTTCATCACCATGGCTAGTAGCCAGAGGTGGGATCCAGCAGGTTCTCACCAGTTCCCGAGAGTGGGTTACTAATTATTTGTGTGTGCCAAAAGGGGGTTACTAATTGGGTCTGCTTTTCCGTTAGAAATTCCATTAGGTCCAAAAATCATGAAGTCCTGTTGTTTCCTATGGGGCTGGTTAGTAAAGGTAGAAAACGGGATAATTCACCCTGTTGGGCTGTTTTAAAAACATGTTTTAGTACTATGGTAAAGTTCCTTGTTTAAGTAAAGTCTCCTTCTTTTGATTTCTAGAAACAAAATTAAGTATTTGAAAGTATTAAGTATTTGACAGGCAGTCAACTGGAGGAGAAGTAGTTGTTTCTGTTGGCAGTAGACGATAGGACTTGCTAGAATGAGTTTAAATTATGGACAGAAAGATACCCGCTGGAAATTAGGAACTTTTTTTACAGTAAGAGTTTTTACAGTAACAGAGAAATTATTAATGCCCCGCCCCCAAAATGCCTGGCCACGCCCCCGCCGTGCCCCACCCAGCCCCATTGGTGCTACACCACTGTTTGAATCCCACCACCATGGGAACCTGTTACTAAAATTTTTGGATCCCACCACTGCTAGTAGCCACTGATAGACCTCTCCTTCCTGATTCTGCTGAATCCCTTTGAAAGCCAGCTAAACCTGCAGGCATCACTACATCCTCTTATTGGGTAAAGAGATACTTATTTTTGTCCATCTTAAATCTACTGCCCATCAGCTTTGTTGAATGCCCTCAAGTTCCAGTATTTTGGTAGAGGGAGAAACAGTTCTCTTTGTCAGCTCTCTCTACTCTGAGAGAGTTCTGAGAGGACTGTGACTAGCCCAAGGTCACCCAGCAGGCTCCACGCGGAGGAGTGGGGAAACGAATCCTGTTCACCAAATAACCGCCCACTGTTCACGTGCAGGAGCGAGGAATCAAACCTAGTTCTTAACCGCTACACCATGTTGGCTCTTCTGCTGGGGGACCTTGGGCAAGTCACAGTTCTCTCAGAACTCTCTCAGCCCCACCTATTTCATCAGGTGTCTGTTATGGGAAGAGGAAGGGAAAAATAGTTTGTAAACTGCTTTAATACTCCTTAAAGCAGTGATGGCGAACCTTTTTGAGACCGAGTGCCCAAACTGCAACTCAAAACCCACTTATTTATCGCAAAGTGCCAACATGGCAATTTAACCTGAGGTTTTAGTATAGAAAAAACGGTTGGCTCCAAGGCGTGCATTACTCGTGAGTAAGCTTGGTGATAGTCGGAGGCTTTGCTTTGAAACAACTGTGCAACACTTCGAATGGGTGAATCACGACCCTAGGAGGGTTTACTCAGAAGCAAGCCCCATTGCCAGCAACCGAGCTTACTCCCAGGTAAAGGATCATGCTTTAGTTCTTTGCATGAAAATCAGTGGGGTTTAACAGCACAATAGGGTTACCTACACTGCTTCCCCAAAACTAGGTCTTAGGTTTATTGCTAATAATCTCCCTGAATAATCACACTATTATCGCATGACGAACTCTGTGCACGCGTGCCCACAGAGAGGGCTCTGAGTGCCACCTCTGGCACCCGTGCCATAGGTTCGCCACCACTGCCTTAAAGGGAGAGAAAGTGGAGTATAAAAACCTGCCGGGCCGAAGGATGCTGCTGTCAAGCGGCTTTCACCCTGGCTAACTCTGAATGGACCCCAAGTGCTGTTTCTTCCTGATTTTCCTCTGAATTCTTAGAGCATTGCAGTGTTACATGAGCCCCTGAAGGTGTTGGCTTCACTTCCCCCACAGTCTGCTGTTCTCCCACGGACGCCCTGGACTTCTTGCAGACGCAGCTGAAGGACGACACCCAACACGTCCGCGTGGTCTTGCTCAAGCACCTCAAAGTCACCATCGCGAGCAATGACTGTGAGTCTCTCAAACAACCGAAAAAAGCAACACTCCGGAGAGCTGTCTGGAGAAAGGACGGCGCTTGGCGCTGATGGGATCCTTCAAAGCGGGGGTTCCCCACGTGGGTCCTATGGGCACCAGAGCATCCACTGACTCCTGGGAGCAGCAGTGGCTTAGTGGTTAAGAGCAGATGCACTCTAATCTGGAGGACCAGGTTTGATTCCCCGCTCTGCCACTTGAGCTGTGGAGGCTTATCTGCTGGACCAGATTAGCTTGTGAACTCCAACACATGCCAGCTGGGTGACCTTGGGCCAGTCAAGAGCAGCAGTGGCATAGGAGGTTAAGAGCTCGTGTATCTAATCTGGAGGAACCGGGTTTGATTCCCAGCTCTGCCGCCTTGAGCTGTGGAGGCTTATCTGGGGAATTCAGATTAGCCTGTACACTCCCACACACGCCAGCTGGGTGACCTTGGGCTAGTCACAGCTTCTTGGAGCTCTCTCAGTCCCACCTACGTCACAGGGTGGTTGTTGTGAGGGGGGAAGGGCAAGGAGATTGTCAGCCCCTTTGAGTCTCCTGCAGGAGAGAAAGGGGGGACATAAATCCAAACTCTTCTTCTTCTTCTCTTCAAGTTCTTCAGAGCTCTCTCAGCCCTACCCACCTCATAGGGTGTTTGTTGTAGGGGGGGGGGAGGGAAAGGAGATTGTAAACCCCTTTGAGTCCCCTTACAGGAGAGGAGGAGGGGGGATATAAATCCCAACTCTTCTTCTTCTCTTCTTCTCCTGTTGCCTCTTCTAGTGTACGAGAACAGAAGCAGGAAGCGGCCTATCGTGGATGCCGTGAAATGCATTCTGGATGATCGGCGTGAAGCGGTAAGTCGTGGGAGGGGCTTGGTCAAAAGGCTGGGGTCTGTTAGCTTGCTTTGCAGAGTCTCCTTTCCATGGCTGATTCTCCACCCACCCAGTTTTTTTTTCTTTTAATTTTGAAGGGAATGGGCAAAAGCACCATTGCATAGCAATAATGCAACATCTTTTTTGTTTAAAAAAACTTCACCTATTTGCAGAAACCTTTGACAATCCCCTCCCCCCTCTCTAAAAGGCATGCTAAGCTGTAGGTTATTATCTTCTGGTTTTTTTAAAAAAAACAAGCATGAGTAACACAGGATAGGAATAATGCAATGTCTTTAGCCACTTTTTTTAAAAAAAAACACCTTCCTCTTATTTGCAAAGGCTCATTCCGCACACGCAGAATAATGCACTTTCAAACTGCTTTCAGTGCTCTTTGAAGCTGTGCGGAATAGCAAAATCCACTTGCAAATAGTTGTGAAAGTGGTTTGAAAACACATTATTTTGCGTGTGCGGAAGGGGCCAAAGCCTCCAACCATTCCTTCTACTCTGTCTAAAAGGCAGGTGATTCTCTTTGGTT
Source organism: Sphaerodactylus townsendi (assembly GCF_021028975.2). Lineage (NCBI taxonomy): Eukaryota > Metazoa > Chordata > Lepidosauria > Squamata > Sphaerodactylidae > Sphaerodactylus > Sphaerodactylus townsendi. Next base: position 175,997,180 of record NC_059426.1, read on the forward strand.
ATGCTAGCTGTTACCAGAGACTGGCCCCTTGCAGTCATAAAAAAAAGAAAAGAAAAGAGTAATTGAGAAGTAATTGGCTAGTTCTTCAGGGGAATTTTCATTTCCCTGTTCCCCTTGAGACACAAAAAAACTCTCATGCGGATATTGTCCTGTCCATGACATATCCTTTTTTTTGTTTTGCAGGCTTAAAATAAAGCTGGGGTGTGCGTGCGTGCGTGCGTGCGTGCGTGCGTGCGTGCGTGCGTGTGAGAGAGAGAGAGAGGGGGGGAATGGACTGTTAACATTCTGTGCACAAATATAGGATGATGTCATTTGAAAATATGAAAACAATGAAGGCTGAGGGGCTGAATGATGGCAAATGTTTGGCATAGAAGCAGTGCAGATTGTCTGAATCCACCCTCAGACTGAATATTTTCAGCATCTGGGAAAAGCTGAAAATAGCAGCTTTGGAAAGATCGTCCCTGCTCTTCCCTGTACCAGGTGATCAAAGCTACCCTGGGCTTCATTAAAGAGCTTGTCCGCTCCCAGAACGTTGAGGGGTGTGCCGTGTGGGACATGGTGGCCTACGTCTTCCAGCAACTCAACCGGCCTGCCGGCCAGCCAGTAAGTAGAGAATCAGGCCCCGCCAAGAAAGCCAGTGCATCAATAAGAGTATAGTGTCTAGATTGGAGGAACCGGGTTTGATTCCCAGCTCTGCCGCCTGAGCTGTGGAGGCTTATCTGGGGAATTCAGATTAGCCTGGGCACTCCCACACACGCCAGCTGGGTGACCTTGGGCTAGTCACAGCTTCTGGGAGCTCTCTCAGCCCCACCCACCTCACAGGGTGTTTGTTGTGAGGGGGGAAGGGCAAGGAGATTGTAAGCCTCTTTGAGTCTCCTGCAGGAGAGAAAGGGGGGATATAAATCCAAACTTCTTCTTCTTCTAGATTGAGGGAAGTAATTGTACCACTCTATGCTGCACTGGTCAGACTTCACCTAGAGTACTGTGTTCAGTTCTGGGCACCGCAGAAGGTTATTGACAAGCTGGAAGGTGACTAGCTCACTTCTCCAGATTAGAGCCCACCTGCTCTTAACCACTACACCACGGCTGAAGCAGTTGTGGCCACCAAGCCTGGGTCCACTTCATCCCAAGGATATCAGCCTACAGCCCTTCATGTGATCAAGTCCATTCATTAAGCAAAGAGCAACCAGAGAGACAATTCTGTTTGTACTCCACCCTTATTCAAAACTGCAGCTTCCCTTCACTGTGGGCTACTAGCTCGGGCTCCAAGACAGAGGATGAGAGCCAGTATGGTGTAGTGGTTAGAGTGTTCGACCAGGATGTGGAAGAGGCTGGCTATTGGGGGGAGGGATTAAGTATGAGTGGAATGGACTTCCTAGGGAGGCAGTGAGCCCCCCCTTGCTGACAGTCTTCAAGCAGCATCTGAACAAGCACTTGTGAAGAATGCTTGAGGCTGATCCTACATTGAGCAAGGGGTTGGACTAGATGGCCTCTAGGTACACTTCCAACCCTATGGTTTTATGATTCTATGATTGTGGGCTGGTCACTCACTCTCAAACTACCCTACTTCACAGGAGGATAAAATGGAAGAGAGGTGAACTATGTAATCTGCTTTGGGCGGAAGGTGGGATGTAACTGAAATTAGTGAACAAACAAATATGACAGCAGTCCAATTTGGAGTCATGCGCAAACAAGCACCAGTTCTAAGTGCCAGATGTTGCAGTCAAATATAGAACTGTCTTTGCAGTATGACCGCCCGTGCTCCGCCCAGAGCCCTCCGGGGGTAGGGCGGTATACAAAACCGATAGATAGATAGATAGATAGATAGATAGATAGATAGATAGATAGATAGATAGATAGATAGATAGATAGATAGATAGATAGATAGATAGATAGATAGATAGATAGATAGATAGATAGATAGATAGATAGATAGATAGATAGATAGATAGATAGATAGATAGATAGATAGATAGATAGATAGATAGATAGATAGATAGATAGATAGATAGATAGATAGATAGATAGATAGATAGATAGATAGATAGGTAGCTAGGTAGCTAGGTAGCTAGGTAGCTAGGTAGCTAGGTAGCTAGGTAGCTAGGTAGGTAGCTAGGTAGGTAGGTAGCTAGGTAGGTAGCTAGGTAGGTAGCTAGGTAGCTAGGTAAAATAACCCCTTTCTTAGCCTGTGTTTTCTTTTTATGCTCACAAAAGGGCACAAAAACGTCTCCCCCTGGCCACAAAGAGGAAGAAGACGGCATTCAAGCCATGTGCGTAGACGTCTTAGAGCATCTTAACACCTCCGCGGAAGGGATGAGTAAAGTGAGTGGCTGGCTGGATCCTGCGTGACGTGAAAAGCGATCTTCTCTGTGGTTTTAAAAATCCCACTCTTTGAGCTTTTTCTAGTTATCCCCTCAGAAAACATTTTTGAGTACAATACCTTTGCATATGGGGACCTATCTCTTCATACATTTCTCCCACCCCCTTATAAAGCCACCAAAACTAGTAGTTTTAATGCAACAAATCCTTTTGCTTTGGGCTCAATGTAAGATCTGCTTGGTGTGCGAAAGGTTCCAGGTTTAAGCCACAGGCCATAAGTAATATGAAAGACCTCTGCCACAGCCCTCTATGCTCTGGTAACCACCACATTGGATTATTGTAATACGCTATGTGTGAGCTCCCTTTGGCCAAATCCCCACTGAAAATTTAATCTAGAAGTAGACAAGCCTTTATTGGCATTCCAAAATACAATAAAACAATTGTCCATAAGAGACAGATAGATACAGCAGCCATTCAGAGTCTTATCGATAGTTTAGTCCAAATGGACTCATCAAAAGTGCCATTCCTATACACCTCTCCACAGACCAAACTGAAAACCCACCAACAGAGCCCAGGCATCACAACAGCATACAGTATCAACACTCCACTATAAAACACAGAGTTTGTTAGAGTGGCACCTAACACAGTACAAGGGATAGGAGGCAAGGAAATGGACAAACAATTGATTTGACTCCCATAGGTTGCTGCAGCCTTCAGTTGGCAATCAATAACAAAACTACGACATCTCTCAATGAATCAAGCAACCAAGTTTCAAAAGAATCGGCACCTTTTCATCCAGGTTCCAACATCCTCACTGCAGCATGTTTCTAGTGAAGACGTCTAGGCCTGCTGTCAGGGGTGCAATTGTTAAGCTAGCAGCACCAAAATTTCAGAGTATCTTTAGGAGACCCTCCTGATGATACCACCCAGGTTTGGTGAAGTTTGGTTCATGGGGGCCAAAGTTATGGACCCTCAAATGTGTAGCCCCCCATCTATTAGCTCCCATTGGAAACAATGGGGGATGAGGGTAACCCATTTGGGAACCCATAGCTTTAGACCCCCTGGACCAAACTTCACAAAACCTGGGTGGTGTCAGTAGGAGACTCTCCTGATGATATCACCCAGGTTTGGTGAAGTTTGGTTCATGGGGGCCAAAGTTATGGACCCTCAAATGTGTAGCCCCCATCTCCTATTAGCTCCCATTGGAATGTTTTTTCAGGAAGAAGAAAAAGGAGGAGGAGGAGGAGGAGGAGAAGGAGAAGAAGGAGGAGGAGGAGGAGGAGGAGGAGAAGGAGAAGGAGAAGGAGAAGGAGAAGGAGAAGAAGAAGAAGAAGAAGAAGAAGAAGAAGAAGAAGAAGAAGAAGAAGAAGAAGAAGAAGAAGAAGAAGAAGAAGAAGAAGAAGAAGAAGAAGAAGAAGAAGAAGAAGAAGAAGAAGAAGAAGAAGAAGACTGGGCCTTCTTCTTCTTCTTCTTCAAGTATTTGGCTGATCCCCCCACCTCTGCCAGGATGGGGAGACCTTCAGGGTGTCCTGTACACTCCACCCTCTTTGGGGGTTGGTTGGGGCGGAAGGTTTACCGTTTAGAATGTTTTATAGTTTTAGGATTGGCTCTTATTGTATGGGATTTTATTATGTACTAAAGGGCGGGGAATAAATCTAAATAATAGACCAACAAACAAACCCTAAAGAGCAGCTGCCAGTCAGAGTAGGCAACACTGACTTTGACTGACCAAGGGTCTTGACTCAGTATATGGCAACTGTGTGTGTTCAAGGCTGTCAGAGAATGGGCCATAGCTCGGCAGCAGAGCATCTGACTTGGTGAAGGTCCCAGCTTCAATCCCCGGGATCTCCAGTCAAAAGGAGCGGGTAGTAGATGAAGTGAAAGATCTCCGCCTGAGACCTTGGAGAGCAGCTGCCAGTCAAAGCAGGCAATTCTGACCTCGACCGGCCGATAAAGCAGCATCACGTGTGCTCGAGCGCCAACTTACAGCTCCCGCTTCTTTGCAGATTCTGTGGCCGAAGCTTCTGCACTTCGTGGTCCCAGCTCCGTACAGTCCTTCTTTGAGACCCCTCTGCCGATGCCTGAAAGAACTGGCGGTCACTCAGCAGGGAGAATCGGCTCTCTTCCTTGGCTCTTGCAAAGGAGGTTGGTTCAGGGTCCGTTCACAGTGTTTGGTTGCCCCAGCAAGAGTTGGTGTTGGATTCTACTGCATGGAAGCATGGAATTCTGGGAGTCACAAAGAAGTCTGTAGCCTGGGAGTAACAATGAAGTTAGCAAGGTCAATAGGTGAATGCTTCTGAATAGAAGTATCCTGGTCTTTGTTTCCTTTGATTGCTATTGTCTATAGTTGTTTGTGACTCACATACCAGGCTACTCTATTCAGAGGGCCTCACCTTTTGACCTCACAGTATATATACTCCACTTGCTTTCCATTCCTACTATCAGATCCTCTGAAGATGCCAGCCACAGATGCAGCAGGCGAAACGTCAGGAGAGAATGCTGCCAGAACACGCCCATGCAGCCCGGAAAACAGACAGCACCCCAGTGATTCCAGCCGTGAAAGCCTTCGACAATACATTCTAAAAGTCACTGTTGGAAACAGTTAGCTCTCTGGCAGATTCCGCATGGGCCAAAAACAGCGGTGTGAAAACAGTGTGAAAACGGTGCAAACCTTGTTACACTGTTTTAAACCATCATTGTTTTCAAACCATTTTCACACCACTGTTTTGGGCCCATGCGGAATCTGCCTCTGTCTCTGCTGAGGAAAGGAGCTTTTTAGCAGAAACATAGCTGGGCCAAACTGCGCCCAGTGCGCATTTTATATTTTTCGCCACAGCGCCCCCCCTTCCCCCCTTCCCACACTTACCTTAGTTCCTTTCCTTTTTGAGAACTTTTTCAGGCTGCAAAAGGCCTGTTCTCAGTAAAAACAGCTTGATGGGAACTATACTTCACAGGAGACCTTGTGAGCCCCAAGGTCTCTTGGGAACTGTAGTTCCTCAGGGCGTTTTTACTGCAAACAGACCTTTTGCAGCCTGAAAAAGTTCTTTAAAAGGAAAGGAACTAAGGTAAGTGTGGGAAGGGGGGAAGGGGGAGTGCCGCAGGGGGGAAAGGGGGAGGGGCCTGGGGGTGATTTTCCGCGCCCCCCAGGCATGCGCCCAGTGCACAGCGCACCCCCCTTCCCCTTGTAGCTTCGCCATTTGGAGTTGCTGGAAGCCCAGCGATGAGATGTGGGATGTTTTGCACAGGAAACACTTTTTCCCCCCTGCAAAATGCACATTTGAGAATCCACCCACCTGAGAATCCCCACCACAAACATACTGGCACAAAATGGCAGCCACCTAGAGAATCCACTCTAATGACAGCTGCCTACAAAATCTACCATAATGGTGGGTGGGAGGGGGTTAACGTGTCAGACTAGGATCTGGGAAACCTGGGTCTGAATGTGTTAGGTCTCTAACCTTGAAACAATAAACAGGCTTTGGACTGTTGATCAGAAGTGTTTATAGGAAAGGCAATGAAGCACCCAGCTTGCAAGAAACCGGTTCTGCTGGAACTAGCCTTTGCATCCCCTCTTTATCCAGAAATGTCAGATACTCTGTGGTAAAACCATAGACTTTCTAGCAATTGGGGTGCTGTGTGGTTTCCAGGCTGTATGGCCGTGTCCTAGCAGCATTCTCTCCTGACATTTCGCCTGCATCTGTGGCTGGCATCTTCAGAGGATCTGATAGTAGGAATGGAAAGCAAGTGGAGTATATATACTATGTGGTCAAAAAGGTGAGGCCCTCTGAATAGAGTAGCCTGGTATGTGAGTCACAAAGAAGTCTGTAGCCTGGGAGTAACAATGAAGACAGCAATTCCTAAAGCTACCCACTCACTGTCAGTTCTGGATTTCGACACACCAGCAAAGAGGCCGATTGGTGGGAGGCCTGGTAACCCTACCTTGGTCCCTTATCGTCACCTACCTCGCAAGGTTGTTGTGGGGTTAAATGGGGAAGGGAGAAAAACAAAAGCCATCCAAAGCTCCTTGGAGGAATAATGAGATAAAATTGCGCTCGACAGATTACACAAAGCGCATTCAAAACAACCAGTTTGGATCCAACCAGTTCTCACCACTTCTCTAGAAGTGGTTACTAATTTTTTCTGAGTGCCGAGAAGGGGTTACTAAAGCAACCTCCCTGCCCAATAGGGACTGGAGGTGCGTGTGTGCGGCAGCGCCACTGTTTGAATCCCACCACCATCGGAACCTGTTATTAAAATGTTTGGATCCCACCACTGAACAGGACTGATACCAGGTACAAGACAGACCTATTCAAACACATCAGCGGTGACCATTTCTTTTATTATCTCTTTGCAGTAAAACTCCCAAGTGCCCAAGGACTGTTTGCAAGGCTTCTGGTGAGAAACGCTTAGAAAGTAGACATTTTCTAATACAGAGAAGTATTCAAATGTTCAAAATCCTTTTTTGGCCACTCTGTCCACACAGACCTGGAGACTGACCACTGGGAGTATCATGAGTTCTCATCTTGTATGCTCAGGTACCTCGTTGTCTGGGCAGGTGAACCACATCTGTTTTGCAACACGGCAGATGGGCCACTGGATTTTCCAAAGTGCTGGCTTGCAAAATAGGCCCCTGTTCAGACAGCGTGGTGGCTCGACATATTGGGAAGAGCATGCTCATCATACGTACCAGTACATGTGGACATAATCAGAGAGAACCAGCGTGGAATAGTTGTTAGAATCAAATTCATTTCTTACGAGGGCCAGATAAGGCATAATGTAAGGTTTTGTATGGTTTTTATTGTAACCTGCCCTGAGACTGTGGTAAAAGGTGAGGAATGAATGAATGAATGAATGAATGAATGAATGAATGAATGAATGAATGAATGAATGAATGAATGAATGAATGAATGAATGAAGTGACTTGGGCAGGTGGGGAGGGTGGGAAGAGGGCTGTCTTGGCTGGTGAGTCCAGCCCAGAACAGCTGTGGGGGTGGATGGGTTCTCTCAAGGGGCTGGATGAAGCCCCCAATCTGCACATTGCACCTCTAGGTTAAAGTGTTAGACTGGAAAATGGGTTCAAATCCTCATTCTGCCATAGAAGCTTGCTGGGCGACCTTGGCCCAGTCACTTACTCTCAGCCTAACCTACCTCACAGGGATGTTGTACAGATAAAACGGAGCAGAGGAGAGTGACGTGAGCCAATTTGGGTTCCTATTGGGGAGAAAAGTGGGATAAGTGAAGCAAATGAATAATAATGTCTGCAAAGGGCTTCAGTCATGATATTAACAGTGAAGAACAGCTCCCTAGAGAAAATGATTTGCCAAATGTTAGCCTCACACAGGCCCCTTCCGCACATGCAGAATAATGCTCTTTCAATCCACTTTCACAACTGTTTGCAAGTGGATTTTACTGTTCCGCACAGCTGCAAAGTGGATTGAAAGTGAATTGAAAGTGTGTTATTCTGCATGTGCGGAAGGGGCCACAGTGGCATATCTTGGGGAGCAGGGGGTCATTTGACCCATTTGCTTGGGTCATATGGGGGGGCCCTTTGGCCTCCTGCCCTCCCCCCGCCCCCTCTGGCTCCCTTCTAGTGCCACCTGCCCAGGGCCCACTCACCTGTGGGCCTGCCACCACTTCCACCTGCCAGCCAGTCAAGCTGCCCGTCCATCTCTTCCTCACCGTAATGCCATAGAGTCCACTTTCCAAAGCAGCCATTTTCTCCGGGGTGGGGGGGACTGATCTCTATCACCTGGAGATCCGTTGTATTCGTGGGAGATCCCCAGGTACTCCAGGTATGATGCCACAGAATCCACCCGTCAAAGCAGCCAATTTCTCCTGGGGAACTAGTTGTAATTCTGGGAGACTCCTGGCCCTACCTGGAGGTTGGCACCCTTCCTACAGTCCGGTCTAGCTAGACCTCCCTGCTTCCTGCAGAATCGTCTTTCCTCATCTTCTTTGTACACAAGACTTTGTTATATTCCAACTGCTTGGCTACTGGCCCCAGGGCTCTTCTTTCTGCTTCCCCTCCTGCGCACAGGTCCTGGCCTCCAACCCGAACCAGACAGGAAGGTGGTCTTTACAACTCTTGCACGCCGTGCGCTGCAACATCCACGCTGCAGTCAACAAGCTGTGGGGGATGCAAATCCCTTTTCTTTTGGAATCCATCCGAGGTAAGACCATTACTCCGAGGCGGTGCGGTTGAGCCGCAACCTGGCTGCACTCTGAATCGGGAAATTCATGGCCTGAGCACATTCAAGCCCCTGCCGGCACCCTCGTTTCAATGCTCCTGTCCCAAGAGCACCAAGTGGAGTTCCCATTTCCGCCAGTTGCCTGGGTCTCCAGAAGTCGACATAGGGCTTCACCTGGCTGCAGTCTCAGCCTCAAGGGGTCCCAGAAGTTAGAGGCTTGAAGCAGTGGTGAAGGGGACGGGGGGTGCGCCATGCACCGGGCGCACACCTGGGGGTGTGAAAAATCACCCCAGGCCCCTCCCCCTTTCCCCCTCCCCCCTCCACGGCACCCCCCATGGTGCCCCCCGCACCCCTCCCCCGTGGCGCCCCCCTTCCCACATTTACCTTAGTTCCTTTCCTTTTTGAGAACTTTTTCAGGCTGTAAAAGGCCTGTTTGCAGTAAAAACGCCCTCAGGAACTACAGTTCCCAGAAGACCTTGGGGCTCACAAGGTCTCCTGGGAAGTATAGTTCCCATCAGGCCGTTTTTACTGAGAACAGGCCGGTTCCTCCTGGGAGGGCACATGCCATTTTGTCGTGGGGGGGGGCATTCAGTCTTTTGCAGGGGATAAGGAGGGAAGCGGGGCGCTGCAGCAGGGGGCGCTGCAGAGGGAGCGCCACGGTGGGGGGGAAAGGGGGAGGCCCCACAGCCTGCATCGGCATGATTAATGCCGATGCAGGGTCTCTCCCTTGGCTGTGCGGAAACCACCATGGACTTCACATGGAAGTCACATGACTGATTCTCACTCAGGGCCCACAGCGGTGACGTGACACTTTGCCCTGTTCCCTGCAGGAAACACAGAGACCAGCAGTCAGGAATGGGAGCAGAAGCTGCTGCAAGTAAGGGACAATACCTGGAATACCTTTGGCAGGACAAATCGGAAGCAAGAGAAGGCAGGGATCCCATAATGCTAGTTTCCTGCGAAAAGTGAAAACCACTGTAGTTCCCCAGAACGGTAAACCTGTGGCCAGGAGCCACACGAACCTAGGAACCTGCCTTTTACTGAATCGGACTATGGGTCAGTCAAAGTCCATATTGTCTCTTCTGACTGGCTGCAGCTCTCTAGGATCCCAGGACAACTGCAGACGCTAGGGGCTGGACATGCATTTAAATCACATGTTCTACCACTGAGCCACAGACCCGCCCCTCCAGAACTCGTGAGTGCCTGGGATTGGCCACCTCATAATGATGGAATGCCCTGACTCGTATGGACCAGGCTAGCCCAACCTCATCAGATCCCAGAAGCGAAGCAGGGCCTAGATGTGTACTTATGGGGGAGGCAGAGGGGGCTGATGCCCCAGGCATTGCTTGGTTGGTCACAAGACAGCCCAGAGCCCCCAACACATGTCCCTCCCCAGCAAGGGCGTACAGCGTGCGCACCCGTGTCCCTGGACGCACGCCTTTCGGTCACATCGGGAGGTGCTGGATGCCCCCCCCCCCACGTGACAAAACTGTGTGTGCCCTCCCAGGAGGAACGGGCAGCAGGGACGTGGGGGCGGGGCTACGTGATGCATGGGGGTGGGGCTACATGACATTTGGGGTGGGGCTATGCGGTGCACATGGGGGCGGGGCTCTGCAATGCACATGGGGTGGGGCTCCACACCCACAGAAGGCGCCTGGAGGAGGTTTTGTCCCCAAAGGCCATTCCCACCCCCCATGCCTATGCGGCTGCCTGCCACAACTCACTACACCTAGCTGGGTGCAAGATAGCCAGCCATAGCAGAGAGAAGGTGAAGGAGAGAAGCCATCACTCATCCACTCCCTGTGTAGGAAAACTTTGTAACGCTGCCTGCTTCTTGCAGAAAAGGAGTTGGGAAATGTAAGATTTGACCATGGCAGGGGATGCAAATATCCCATCATTTTTGTGCCAGTTCTTCTTTTGCCCCTAGTTCTTGAGAAGATCCCTGGAGACCATTGCTGACAGCAACTGGATGCGAAACCTGAGCAGGGAATTTGAAAGCCAGATGTCCAGCTATGCCGATCAGTCGCCGGAAAAGGTCTGCTTTGTGCGCATGCGCCTCTCCCTCTGTTTTGGCGTAGTGGCTAAGAGCAGGTGCATTCTGATCTGGAGGAACCGGGTTTGAATCCCAGCTCTGCCGCTTGAGTTGTGGAGGCTTATCTGGGGAATTCAGATTAGCCTGTGCCCTCCCACACACACCAGCTGGGTGACCTTGGGCTAGTCACAGCTTCTCGGAGCTCTCTCAGCCCCACCCACCTCACAGGGTGTTTGTTGTGAGGGGGGAAGGGCAAGGAGATTGTAAGCCCCTTTGAGTCTCCAGCAGGAGAGAAAGGGGGGATATAAATCCAAACTCCTCCTCCTCCTCCTCCTCCTCTTCTTCTTCTTCTTCTTCTTCACAACCCCTCTGTGAGGTACACTAGGTGAAATAGATAACATCTCTGTGAAGTACACTAGGCGAGTGAAAAAGAAGGGCTACAGCTGTGGTCTATAGGAGACTTCCAAGAAATGGCAATTCACTCCGGTTGAGCCTCTGAGTAGTCCTGACCATTCTTGTCAAAAGGAGCAATTTTGCTAGCTTAAGGGTGTGTTTTTCCTCAGGTTTCAACTCCTCAGGTCCTGAGGAACTTAAATTTGTGAGGCGAACTAGAAGGGCTTGATATAGACCCACTCGTTCTGAGAAAACCTAAGATTAGCAAGTCTGTGTGAGCTGTTACTTTCCAGAAATAGCCTTCCCTCTCTCTCTCTTTTTAAAAAATATAGAAGAAGAAGAAGAGTTTGGATTTACATCGCCCCTTTCTCTCCTGCAGGAGACTCAAAGGGGCTTACAATCTCCTTGTCCTTCCCCCCTCACAACAAACACCTTGTGAGGTGGGTGGGGCTGAGAGAGCTCCGAAGAATTGTGACTAGCCCAAGGTCACCCAGCCGGCGTGTGTGGGAATGTACAGGCTAATCTGAATTCCCCAGATAAGCCTCCACAGCTCAAGCGGCAGAGCTGGGAATCAAAACCGGTTCCTCCAGATTAGATACGCAAGCTCTTAACCTCCTACGCCACTGCTGCTCCTCATATTTCTCCTCACTGCTCCTCGTATATATTTCTTTTTGGTTGTTGTGGGCTTTCTGGCAGTGGTGGGATTCAAATAATTTAACAACTGGTTGTTTTCAAACACCATTTTAACAACCGGTTCTGCCAAAAGTGGTGCAAACCTGCTGAATCCCAACACAGCTTCGGGCTGTGTGGCCATGGTCTGGTAGATCTTGTTCCTAACGTTTCATTCCTAAGGTTTCGCCTTTTCTATTTTTTTTTTAGGTTTTTACTTTTCTTTTTTTCCTTCTCCTATCTGGATCTACATTATGTGGAAAAAGACTCAAAGGGATACTGCAGGAAAATTTGAATTACATGGATAAATGATTAGGGTTGTTTTTATCTACTACACTACCTAATGTGAATTTGTTTTTCTTAATATGACAAGATAATTAATGCAGATCTATTCAATATAATACAATATAAATCAATTTTAATTTAATTTGTACATTCTTGTATTGATATATTGCTCATGTTTATTTTTTAAACTTCTTTTTCTGTAACTTTTTTGTTAATAAAATAAGAATTATTTGAAAAAAAACTTACACTAGAAAAGGAAATGAGTAGAGAATTCTATAATAATAATCCACATGCAACTTGGGACCTTAGGTGTTCTCTTCAGACCTGAAGAAGTGTGGTCCATAATTAATTAAATATGAAGTAAATGGATCATCTGGAGAATTCACCACTATTCCAATCTATAAAGGATATCTGTGTCAATGATTATAGCAATTACCTAAGCTGTATTTGTGTGAATATGATAGAACAGAGGTAATTCTCTGTAGAGCATATTAAAAACCTGGAGGATTTTATATGTAGAAATTCCTTTATTGTACTATAACGTGGTTACAGTTCATTCTGGTATAAGTTGAGTGAAAGAGAGCCTTTAATGTTTCCCGATAATTTTCCACAAAATCCTTAGAGATTTGATTAAACCTATAATTTATAAAGTTAACTGTTACCTATAATGGACATTAACTAAGAGGAATATTAGTATAACAATTCTAGTATCATTTCTAAGCTTCAACAAATCTCTATTATTTTAACCTCATATTCAGTCTCTGTATCAATATTAAAATAAAAACAATACACTCATTCTTGCCTTCAAGAATAAGGTGCAAAATACAACTTCAGTTTCTCTTGAAATGCTTGATTTGGTCTTCTATGCACAATGTCCGTTAGTTTCGCCATTGTGACGTATCTCTTAATTTGTTTCAGTTTTCTAGATTCTTCTGCTTTCCATTTAATTGCAAAAACCACTCTAACTGCTCTTGGTAAATAGTGAAACAATTCATCCAGCTTTCTCGGGAGGTTCTTTGGTAGAGTTCCTAACAGCATAATCTTGGCATCCATCATAAAGTTAATTTTCAGTATTTTTTTTGCAGAGCCGCAAGTTGATATGATTTGCTGCTCCGTTTTCTTTCAGAGTTTTCTATATAAGTGTTTGGGCACTTCGCTAACAAGTTGTGAAGACCTGCCCTTCGTTAAGAATCAGATTCAGCACATCGTAGAAAAAGCAAACTACCTGGAAGCATCAGAGAGAGAGGTGAGTGGCTCGGATCTCGTTTCTTCTATATGCTCCCAATCATTTCTGCTTCATAGCCCATAATTCCGTTGAATTATGAATCCTCAAAACAACACACCAAAGTCTGTGTAGGCCCAAAAATGCTACACTTTAATGATAGCAAATGCAACAGTTGTTTGAATAGAAGTTACATAGGCTGATTACCCACAGCCAGTATTTCCTGGACCTACCCTGTTCTGGTGTGAAAAGTCACAGCAGGGAAAGCAAGAAGAAATCTTGCCCCGATGTTCCTCCTCTCTCCTCTCTTGCAACTGAAACATGGTGCAGAGGACGATGAAACCACGATTAAAAGGTGCAGTTTACTTTGAAACTTGGATTAGTCTACATTTAATTTTCCGTGGGAAATCGGCCCGTCTGTCACCCCAAAATTTTCACCGCCCCTTTTCAAAATCTCCACATAATCTGCACCCACCCTCCTGCTGCGACAAGCCTACCTTCCATTCTCTCCTGCGGCTATCTGTTATCTCGGTCCAAATTCCATCCTCCATTATGGAGAACGTGGTTCTTCAAGACTTCTCCCTGATCAAGAATCCAGAGCATTGACATTCTAAAGTCCAGTTAAGGGGCTTTCCCCACTACAGAAGGGAGCTAAGGTTGACTCGGTTCCCTTCAGTGGAGGGCGATTCCAGGCTGTCCCCACAGCAACTGAGTTGGCACCCTGGAACCGAGCTAAGTGGGCGGGATCATCTTGGTGCCTGTTTCGCTCCTCGATCGTGATTGGAGCTTGTGTTACGGCGGGAAGCGGGAACGTTCTTTTTTTTTTTACAGTTTACAGTTACATGCGCTTTCTGCCCGCCACGACTCTCCCGTTCTGCGCATGCCACAAAAGCGGCTCGTGATTGGTTGAATGGATGAGGTGTAGTTTCGATGCTTCCCCACTTCGAAGCGGTATCGACCTTGTTCCGGCAGAAAAGTGTAGTTCATAACTGCGACAAGGATGTCGCAGTTCGGGGGGGGGGGGGGAACTGAGACAAAACAATGTTAAGCTCGCTGGCAGTGGGGATTCACTGAGGCGAACCTAGGTAGAAACCAGTTCAACTCTGTCAGTGGGGAAAGCCCCTAGGTTCGAAGGGATGTCATGTTGGTGAGGGAGCAAGCTTGTTTTCTGCTGCTCCAGAGACTGGGACCAGGAGTAATGGGTTCAAGATGAAGGAAGAGATTCCACTTGAACACCGCCCAGAGCCCTCCGGGGGTTGGGCAGTATACAAAACCCATAAATAAATGAATGAATGAATGAATGAATGGATGGATGGATGGATGGATGGATGGATGGATGGATGGATGGATGGATGGATGGATGGATGGATGGATGGATGGATGGATGGATGGATGGATGGATGGATGGATGGATGGATGGATGGATGGATGGATGGATGGATGGATGGATGGATGGATGGATGGATGGATGGATGGATGGATGGATGGATGGATGGATGGATGGATGGATGGATGGATGGATGGATGGATGGATGGATGGATGGATGGATGGATAAATAAATAAATAGATAGATAGATAGATAGATAGATAGATAAATAAATAAATAAATAAATAAATAAATAATAAAAAACATCAGGAAACACTTCCTGACAGCAAGGGCTGCTCGATAGTGGAATGCACTCCCTCGGAGTGTGGTGGAGTCTCCTTCTTTGAAGGTTTTTAAAGAGAGACTGGATGGCCATCTGTCAGGAGCGCCTTGATTATGAGTTCCTGCATTGCAAGGGGTTGGACTTGATGACCCTTGGGGTCTCTTCCAACTCTGTGATTCTATGATTCTTTTTATGAAATTTCTGTGTATTTCTGAGTACCTTCAAAGTCCTTTTTTTCCCCAGAAAGTGATCCATGTCATTTCGTTCTCTGCTATGGGCCATTTGGACCTGACATTGGCTACACTGCACAAGTTTGGAGATGGACTAGAGAAGAAAATAAGGCTGTCTGAAGTCATCAGTCACTATAAGGTGAAGGGCTGGAACCTCCCCATTCGTGGCCACACCTCCTCTGTCTAGCAAAAGATGCTCAGGGTAACATCCATGACTCTTCCTTCCCTATATTATCCTCACAACCATCCTGTAAGGTAGGTGAGGATCTGTGAGTGCAGGGGTGTGTTTGGCTCAAGGTCACCCCCATGAGCATCACTTCCAAGGAGGGATTTGAACCCACATATTTCTGCTCCATGCTTTAACCACCCTGTCTTCTTGGGTTAAATTTAATGACTAGCTTCTTCTGACTAAGTAGGGCTGTGGGCTGGGAGGTTCTAGCCAATTTTGTGGGTGGAGTTCAGCAAGGGCGGAGTTTGGAGAGAGGAGGGGCCTTGGCCACATACAATGCCATACAGCCCACCCTCCAAAGCACCCTGTGCTGCAGGCAGGCAGGGCGTGGTCAGGACCAGTCTCACAGGACAGAATAGGCAGCAGAGCATGATAAGAAGACATTAAGAACAGGCGGCAGAGCATGGTAAGAAGACATGGTAAGAAGACAGAAGAAACAAGAGCATTGTAAAAAGACAGTCCAATGTGTCAAGGCAGGCAAAGATGTAGTCACGGGTCATTCTAACAGATCACGGCACAGGAGATCAGGCAAACAGGCTGGAGATCAGTAGTAGACCAGGCACATGGAAGCAACAGGAAACATATTTCTTGCACCCAGGCAGCAGCAAGCTCACAGCAAGGCTTATAGAGAGAGCCTTGTCCCAGGGGCTGGGATTCTGCAAGGAGTTAATCCTCATCAGATGCAGACACTTCTATCTTCCCATATCTTGCTGCAAGATGAGTACTTCTTCTTTGCTGCTGCAGCAACTGCCTCTGCTTCTGCCTCCTATGCACAGCTGGCTCATCACTGGGTTCCCTAGGAGGATCTGCAGGCTCCTCCACCTGCACATCACCAGGCAGGGAAAGGCTGGGAGTTGGCTCTGCTGCCTGGTCTTCCTCAAGAGCATCCAACTCTGGCTGCAATGCGTTGACAGGTTCTGCCTCCGAGTCCCCTGTCTCCAGGTTCTGGCTCATGAACACCCGTTTCCTCCAGGGGAACTGACTGCTGCTTTCTGGAACTCCACTGAAATTCCAGGAGATCTCCAGGCGCACCAGCAAACTGACAGCCCTAAGACATACAAGATTTAATTTGAGATCTACAGATGTGTGTATGCATGGGCGTTGTGAAGATGATGAAGAAGAATTGGGTTTTCTCTACCTTTTAACTGCTTTTCTCTAACTTTTGAAGAGCCGCGAAAGCTGCTTACAATCACCTTCCCTTCCTCTCCTTTTAGTGGACGCCTTCTGAGGTAGGTGGGGCTGAGAGAGCTCCAAGAGAACTATGCCTAACCCAAGGTCACTCCTCCTTGGTCGAATCCCCTCTACCGTCTTAGCCAGGTTTCAGAACACAAACTAACCAGGTTTGAGGGGCGACCCCCCCACTGCTTGCGTGGCAGATTCCGTTTCTGGCACTTGTTCTCCCCATTAATCCGTGTTCCGGCAGGACCTGGTTGCAAGTGGCACAGACCCCATTAACACGATTCAGAGCTGATCCGAGGGGAGGGATGAGGGTTGCAACCCTGACTCGTTTCCCGCCCTGGAGTGTGATGTGGAATTCGGGCAACCAATCAGCGCTGCGATGCGCATGCAGCCTTTCCTTGGTTTCATTTCCGCTTTTGCGATCGGCCAGCAGAAGGGGACACAAACGTTAAACAGTCAAACATGTAACTTTGAATTGTTAATGGTTTACACTGGTAACGATTAACTGTTTGCACAGTTAAACAGTTAAACGTTAAACTTTTACACACTGGTTTGTTTTATCACGCCCCTACAATATATGTTTCCGCAGTGGGAAAAGGTCCCGCCCCATCAAGGCACGCCAGCCAATCAGGGGAGACCGGCAAAGCGAGCTCGCCTGGTAGTGGGGATTGCTAAGAGTTCTGCAACCGGGTGTGTCTGCTGTGTGCTCGCTGCGGTGGGGAGGGAGAAACTCCGATGAAGAGGACACGGTTTCACAACGAACAGGTTTGGATCTGCGTGCAAATTTCAAGTGGGGATTCGACCTAGAGTCGGCTTCTCTTCACCACTCCATCATGTTGGCTTTCCATTCTTTTTCAATATGTTTTTTATTTTTTGTATTTTAGATGTTTGCCTCCCCTTTTTGTTGGAAACTCCCAAAGTGGGTTACATCAATCAGGTCGTTTTTTCCTCCTCGAATTATCTAGCTTATTAAAAGAAGAATGCGACGGCCATTCCTTTTTAAAAAAAATGACCTTAGTCCCGTTCTCTGTGCTCTGTGGCCTCACTCATCAGGAATCCAGGACAGCTGAGCTCTTTCTCTTGGCTGCCTGCCCATCACTCATCAAAGTTGTGTAGTTGATGCTATAAATCTCTCTAACAACCGAACATAACACTTCATACATCTGACAAAATGGGCTCCGGCTCACGAAAATCTACGCTGCAATAAATTTGCCAGATCCCCTTGAAGGGCATTGACACAAGATCATGTCGCATCTATCGGGGTAAGTCAGGAGGGGATGTGCCCATCAGCCAAACAACATACAAAAAGAATCTTTGTTGCTATCAGAAGTGGGCTCGCACCAAGATTTGTGTGCGTCCGTAACATCGGAGGGGACTAGACACATATAAATTGAAAGACCTGAAAGCCGGTTTGGAGCTGATGTTAGACATGCTCCTTGTCAAGTTGTAATTAAGGAGGAGTGAACCACAGAACAGAGCAAGTTTCCTGCGAAAAGTAAAGGATGCAGCGGGAAATCTGCCAGTGAATTGGTGCTCCTTGTTTTTAAGCAAGCAGGCCTTAGAAATGAAGGCTGCTCTCTGTGTAACCAGGTGGGTGGAGAACGCCCAGGAATCTGCTTTATACTGAATTCAGAACCTTGGCCCATCAAAGTCAGGCCTTTCCACACAACCAAAATAAAATGCTTTGAGGCAGGAAATATAATGTGTCCTCCGAGGAGTTCCACGTAATTCACCCCTCCCCGAAAAAAAGTTGTATTTACAGCCTCAAAATGTTTCAAATACATCCTCTATTGTAGCAGTTATTTTGTTGAAGTGTTTTCAAAACGTTTTGATTTGCTGTGCGTATCTCTTGAAAACGTTTTCCACACCTCTCTGCAGTCTCGGCACCAAAATGGATCGAGAGAAGCCATTTAAAAGCAGTTCTCGTAAACCTGTTAGTGCGGCTAGCCAAACTTTAGCCAGATGAACAAAGAGCCTTCAATTCAGCCCCGGCCTGCTTGAGTTAACATTCTCTGCACAGGTCACAGGATATTCACACGGTTTCAAAGCTCATTACAACAGTTGCAATTTGACCCATTCTCGAGCAGGATAAAGACTGGTGTTCTGCAGCAGCTGACATTTTGAAAAAGAGGTTCCGAGTGCTAAAATATTCGCCAGGCTTGGCCTTGAGGAAAAGGAAGAAAATTCAGGCTCAATCAATCCGCCAAGAGGGCAGACACAGAAAAGGAACCTTGGGTGAAGACACACAGTTTTCAGGGGGTGGACGTGGTTTGGAGACGCGTTCCAAGACGTGTTTTCAGTTTCCAGAATGTGTTTCCATGCCGTGAAAATGCATTCAAACCACATCCACCCAGAGGTGGGATCCAGCAGGTTCTCACCAGTTCCCGAGAGTGGGTTACTAATTATTTGTGTGTGCCGAGAGGGGGTTACTAATTGGGACCGCTTTTCGTCTCCACGCCCTCGCCTCCCCGAGAGGCATCCTGCCTTTGAACGTGGAGGTTCCATATAGCAATTGTGACTAATAATGTCATTCCCTGAACTGGGTTAATCCCTTCCAGGTACTGCAATTCATGGATTCTCAGCCTTTCG
This sequence comes from Sphaerodactylus townsendi, assembly GCF_021028975.2. NCBI lineage: Eukaryota > Metazoa > Chordata > Lepidosauria > Squamata > Sphaerodactylidae > Sphaerodactylus > Sphaerodactylus townsendi. Next base: position 176,016,165 of record NC_059426.1, read on the forward strand.
TACCTTTTATCTCACCAGTCTCTATCAAAGAACCTGTGTGTTTCACCACTGCTGTGTTCAAATTTGTGAGTTGGGGCATTTTCTATAATGTGATGATGATTTAGAAATGACCTGGTGCAAAAAAAAAATGGGGGGGTCATGGGGGGGTGGCTGCCCATATGGGGGGGCATCCAACTCAGGTTTTGCCCAGGGCTCAGGTTTGCCTAGGTACGCCTCTGCCCCCTTTGCTGAGGGGGGGCTGGCGAGGGAACCTGTTACTAAAATTTTTGGATCCCACCACTGCATCCACCACACTTAAAATTTGTTTCAGCAGCTTGAAAGTTTAGTCAGCGAACTTCACATTTTGAGTCAGTTCTTGAGAGAACCAGTGTGGCGTAGTGGTTAAGAGTGGCGGACTCTTATTCAAAGAAGTGGGTTTGATTCTCTACTCCTCCACACGAGCAGCAGACTCTAATGTGGTGAATTGGATTTGTTTCCCTGCTCCTATACATGAAGCCTGATGGGTGACCTTGGGCTAGGTGAAGTTTTCTGAACTTGGTCCGTTGGCTCACCTGTTTAATTTTGTCAGTTTTTTTAATTATTGGGGGGGGGATGAATTTCCGAAGCCTCCTGTACACGACCTACGAGAATTGCAATACGAGTCTTTGAATCATCATAGCATGGAATCCATGGAGAATCCGTGGGGAAAAATGGATCGATGCAAAAATAGTGGCCAGGAATGATTTTGAGGGAGTGATTGCGGACAACATTGTGTAGTGGTTAAGAGCAGGTGGATTCTAATCTGGAGAACCGGGTTTGATTCCCCACTCCTCCACCTGAGTGACAGAGGCTTATCTGGTGAACCAGATGTGTTTCCGCACTCCTACATTCCTGCTGGGTGACCTTGGGCCAGTCACAGTTCTCTCAGAACTCTCTCTGCCCCACCTGCCTCACAAGGTGTCTGTTGCGGGCAGAGGAAGGGAAAGGAGCTTGTAAGTCACCTTGAGTCTCCTTACAGGAGAGAAAAGTGGGATATAAATCCAACATCTTCTTCTCTTCTTCAAATGCAAGGAGGGCGGGGATCAAAAATGTTTGTTTTGTGTGGAGAGAGACTCAGTATTGTCAGCTTAGACTGGCCACACCTCTCCAAGGTCTCTGGTAAAGGTCTTTCCCAGATCTTGTAACTGGAGCCTTCTGCATGGCACATCTTCCCACTGTTCCATAGTGTCAAGATCCTGTGAAAACCTGTTGACATCAGAGGTGGGATCCAACCAGTTCTCACTACTTCTCTTGAAGTGGTTACTAATTTTTTCTCAGTGCCGAGAAGGGGTTACTAAAGCAACCTCCCTGCCCAAAAGGGACTGGAGGTGCGTGTGTGCGGCGGCGCCACTGTTTGAATCGCCACCACCATCGGAACCTGTTATTAAAATTTTTGGATCCCACCACCGGTTGACATGTCAGCTTTTCCCTTGCTCTCGCCATGGAACTTTGGGGTGGGCTGGAAGAAGGTAGTGTGGGAAACCCCTTACTTGTTTTCCTATCTCTTTCTCTCTTTCTCATAATACTAGAACCAGGGGGCATTCATTGAAAATGCTGGGGGGAAGAATTAGGACTAATAAAAGGAAACACTTCTTCACGCAACGTGTGATTGGTGTTTGGAATATGCTGCCACAGGAGGTGGTGATGGCCACTAACCTGGATAGCTTTAAAAGAGGCTTGGACAGATTTATGGAGGAGAAGTCGATCTCTGGCTACCAATCTTGATCCTCCTTGATCTCAGATTGCAAATGCCTTAGCAGACCAGGTGCTCGGGAGCAGCAGCAGCAGCAGCAGCAGCAGCAGAAGGCCATTGCTTTCACATCCTGCATGTGAGCTCCCAAAGGCACCTGGTGGGCCACTGCAAGTAGCAGAGAGCTGGACTAGATGGACTCTGGTCTGATCCAGCTGGCTTGTTCTTATGTTCTTATCTGGTCCATGTGAAAATGCTTTTTCACCCTCCAGCCAGGCAGCACCTGCCACGTCTTCTATGTGGCTTTGAAGGTTCTGCCTCACTTTGACCGCTGCTAATTACTTCTCTTCGCTGGGATCCCAAGGGAGAGGTCGGAGGGGAAGGAACACGAACCCAGTATTACTGCATCGAAATTTACTTCCCGCAAAGAGCTGCTGTTGGTGTTGGCCCTATGTTGAGATCCTGTTCAATAAACCGATTTCTGCAAGGCTGCACCCAACAGTCGGGTTGTTGCAGGGGAGGCCAACAGAACCTGCCCCATAGCTGCTGGCCAGTCGCCAAGTTGAAAAATAAAGAGCAGCTGCGCCTTCTTAGAATCATAGAGTTGGAAAAGACCACAAGGACCATCAGGTCCAACCCCCTGCCATGCAGGAACACACAATCAAAGCACTCCCGACATATGTTCATCCAACCTCTAAAAACCTCCAAAGATGGGGACTTCACCACACTCCGAGGCACCATATTCCACTGACAAACAGTGCTGACAGTCAGGAAGTTCTTCCTAATATTTAGGTGGAATCTCTTTTCCTGCACCTTTCCTCTCTTTCTGTTACTCAGGATTATTATCAAGGCCGGAGGGGCCACGTCCACCAAGCAATGATGCTGACCTACGGCAGAGTAGCACTCTGTGCTCCCAAAGAACTCCTCTGTTCCCAAGTGGAAACTGGAATCATGAAGAGAGTCCTGCGGCATTACTACAACAGTGGGCAGGTGAGAGGCTGTAATGGAAGGGTTGCCAGGACCCCCGGCCACCAGCAGGAGATGCGTGGGGATGATGATGAGGAGGAGGATGGATGGATGGATGGATGGATGGATGGATGGATGGATGGATGGATGGATGGATGGATGGATGGATGGATGGATGGATGGATGGATGGATGGATGGATGGATGGATGGATGGATGGATGGATGGATGGATGGATGGATGGATGGATGGATGGATGGATGGATGGATGGATGGATGGATGGATGGATGGATGGATGGATGGATGGATGGATGGATGGATGGATGGATGGATTCATTCTCGCCAAGGGAAAATCATTGAGACAGAGCTACCCCTATATAAGAAAGATTTATCAAGGTGGAATGCCTCTATATGCAGTAGGCACAAGGAACATTACTCCCCTTATCAAAACCAAGGCTGATCTTCGAATGCAGAAAGAAATAAGGGAGTCAATCAGGGGAGGAAGCGGTATAATAATGGGTAACTTTCACCATCCTCACATTAGCTGGATTAAGGCCGTTTACGCAAAGGGTTTCCCAACGCAGCAAGCCTACCTTCTCATCAGGGCAGATTTCCAGTTACGCAACATATTTGTTATATTATGTGATCATATATGCAGTCGTCCCAACACCACTGTGCTTTTGATGGGCAAAAGCACGGATCTTCCCAAAATTGGGCCAACTGCAACCTTTTCCTCCAGTCCACTGGGAATTTGAACTTGTACGAGTGCATCATCCCCGCCACGGGTTTGTTTTACTCCTCCCTGAGCTCTGATGCCTTAAGGCACAGGTGTCAAACTCGTGGCCCTCCAGATGTTATGCATCATGCTGGCAGGGGATGATGGGAACTGTAGTCCATAACATCTGGAGGGCCATGAGTTTGACACCTGTGCCTTAAGGGCTTAAAATTAAGGTGTTTTGTGACACATGGGTGATTGTGTGCAAATGCCCTGAACTGCCATGCAGATTCTCTGATGGGCAGGATCAAAATTTTATATAAAGAATGTGTATTATATTTGGCCTCGTGATATAAGCACGGCAAGTTGGTTTCTCAAATGCTGACTGAGGGTTGCATTTTTTTTTCAGGTGCTTGGTGTGAGCATTGCCAAAAAGGTAAACGGTGAAAGTTTTGTGTGTATTATTTGCATGCTAATTCCCAGGGCGGGCAAGAGCATACCCTCGGTGGGGCATCTCCAAGGGCCCAGGGCTTCTGGCAGAGCCAACTGCCTCTGACTTCATCCCACCCCATCTCTTCCACCTGCCTCTGCACCCAAGGGTGACCTTGGACCAGTCACAGTTCTCTCAGAACTCTCTCAGCCCCACCTACCTCCCAAGGTGTCTGTTGTGGGGAGAGGAAGGGAAAGGAGCTGGTAAGCGAAAGGTGAGGTATAAATCCAAACCTCCTCCTCCTCCTCTTCTTCTTCTCCTCCTCTTCCTCCTCCTCCTCCTCCCTACTTGGTTACTTGCTCGCAAGGACTCCACCTCCTGGACTCATGGGCTGGGCTGCATGGCAGTGCCCCAGAACAGAGCACTGGAGATGTGAGCAGTGCACCTAATGGTCACAGCAATGACACTCGCGGCCACAAACACCATCAAGGGCTGTGGAGGAAAGGGCGTGCAGGTGACTTATGAACATGGGTACATGGGTAGATGGGTACGTGGGTACGTGGGTAGATGTGAGTAGGGGTCCTTATGGCGGGCAGAGGAAAGGAATAATAAAACCATAGAGTAGGAAGGGGCCATACACACCATCTACTCCAGCCTACTGCTCAATGCAATTTCCCTCTCTCTTCCATTTCCCTTCCCTTTTCCCTTTCCTTTCCCCCTTTTCATATTTCCCTTTTTTTTTTCCTTTTCCTAGTCTTTCACTTTCATTCCTTCCTTAGCTGCAATTGATTTTATGGCACCACTGGAGAGTATTTTACAGGAATTTTTGATTAATTTTAATAATGAATGTGGGGAGCAGCGGCAAGCAAGGTGGCCAAGGCACAGCCTCTCCTGCTATCCCAGCCATGCCCCCCCCCCCCAGGGAACCGTTGAGCGCCTCCCACTGAGCTCCCCCCGCCAGCTCGCAAGGCCACCCCCATGAACAGCCAGCCCCGAAGGAAGCCTGCTGCCTGGGGGGAGTGTAACCTCTTTCTGTGGGTTCTGTGGGGCAGTACTTGGAAGGAGTTGCAAAGAACCAAATTTAAACAAAACTGTTTACTTCACTTAACAAATAACACTTTTAAAACATTTAACATTTACACTTTGCAGTCCTGTTAAGTTTGCATTTTCAAGTCCTTATTTACAGTCTACTGATATTGCCAAGTCCAATTCTTCTTTGCTGGTGGTTGGTTTTGAAGACTTCTGAGGCTTGGTGAACGGGCTTCAAGATAATGAAGGTTCCCAGAAAACTCTCACCATTTACATTCACAAAAACCCTGAAACAATAAATTCTAACATTTACAATATAGCAAAAAAAATAAACTCCCTTCCCACTAGTTCCCCACAACATTGCAGTTACCTTAAACAAGGTGTTAAGGGCTTAATAAAATCAATCAAGGTCCCAGCCCGGTAGCCTTGCCTCCTCCAACCTCATGAGTTCTGCAGCATTCTGCTTCTTTTCAGACTCCACCCCTTTCTGGGTCATCCCATTCTTACACAGGGGTTACAGGAGCACCCTCTCCACCATACCCGTGGCTGCCGCCCCACCGAGCTTGGTTGCCTGCCTGTGCGCTACCCCAATGCCCCCCCCACCTGGGCCGGGGGGGGGGTGCGGGGTCTTATGGGGGAGAGCAGAAAACCGGGAGTCTGTCCCTTGCCCTAGCTACGCCATTGCCCATTCCTATCCTCTAATTCATGTGATCTTGGGAAAGGCAGGGTTGGTTTCACTCAGTGTATGTATTTTGCTTGTAAAAGGCTTCTTTCGGAAACGCAGGACATAAACCTCAAGCTCACCTTCATCCAGAGCATGATAGACATCAGCCTCGCCCTTCACGAGACCCAGGACTACCACGGATTACAGCTGACCTGCAAAAAGGAGCTCCTCGGTGTCATACTGGTGAGTCAGGTGCCCGAGCAGAGTGCAGGGCCAGCCTCCGCTGCAGATTTGCAGAACCCATCGTCTTCCTGAGCGTGGATCTTCTCATCCTAAAGACTTGAGGCTGTGGAGGGCGGACTGTATGCAGAGGTGGGATCCAGCAGGTTCTCACCAGTTCCCGAGAGGGGGTTACTAATTATTTGTGTGTGCCGAGAGGGGGTTACTAATTGGGTCTGCTTTTCCGTTAGGAATTCCATTAGGTCCAAAAATCATAAAGTCCTGTTGTTTCCTATGTGGCTGGTCAGCGAAGGTAGAAAACGGGATAATTCTCCCTGTTGGGCTGTTTTAAAAACATGTTTTAGAAATATGGTAAAGTTCTTTGTTTAAGGAAAGTATCCTTCTTTTGATTTCTAGAAACAAAATTAAGTATTTGACAGTATTAAGTATTTGACAGGCAGTCAATGAGAGGAGAAGTCGTTGTTTCTGTTGGCAGTAGACGATAGGACTGGCTATAACGAGTTTAAATTATGGACAGAAAGATACCAGCTGGAAATTAGGAACTTTTTTTTTACAGTAAGAGTTTTTTACAGTAACAGAGAAATTATTAATGCCCCGCCCCCGGAATGCCCGGCCAGGCCCCGTCGTGCCACGCCCAGCCCCATTGGCGCTACGCCACTGTTTGAATCCCACCACCATGGGAACCTGTTACTAAAATTTTTGGATCCCACCACTGACTGTATGGCAATCTGGGTTTCGCTGGACGTCTTTTTATCGTAAACTGTTGTTCTTTATATTAATCTGCTGTTTTTAAAGGGATTCGGCAATATTTTAAATGGATGGAGCCTGTATATTTGTAATTTATTAATCATGCTCCCCGTTTGGCTGTAGTAGGTTTTATGTTGTACACCGCCCTGAGTCCTCTGGGAATAGGGCGGTACAGAAAACGAAACAATAAATAAACAAACAAACAAACTCTGCGGAGGCCTCTTCTTTCCCTATATCCTGCCCTTCCCCAGGCACCACCCCCAAATCTCCAGCAATTTCCTAGCCCAGAGCTGGCAACCCTACCCTGACTTTATTAAGGACCAGTTGATGGCTATGGTGGCAGAGCCTGGATGGTGTGTGGGTTAGGATGCTGAACTAGGGTCCTTTCCGAACATAATGCACTTTCAATCCACTTTCAATGCACTTTGAAGCTGGATTTTACTGTGCGGAAGAGCAAAATTCAAACAATTGTGAAAGTGGATGTGCAGAAGGGGCCTAGGACCGGGGAGATTTGACTTCAGATCCTGTTTCTGATATGAAAACTTGCTGGGTGAACATGGGCAAATCATCCCCTTCCATCTAATCTACTCCAGAGGGTTGTGGGGAGGATGATGTGGAGGACAGACAAATGCCTTATGCTATATGTTGTTGTTGTTGTTGTTCTCCTCCTTCTCCTCCTCCTTCTCCTCCTCCTTCTCCTCCTCCTCCTTTTCCTCCTCCTTCTCCTCCTCCTCCTCCTCCTCCTCCTCCTCCTCCTTCTCCTCCTCCTCCTTCTCCTGCTCCTCCTGCTCCTCCTCCTTCTCCTCCTTCACCTTCTCCTCCTCCTCCTCCTCCTTCTCCTGCTTCTCCTCCTCCTCCTCCTTCTCCTCCTCCTCCTTCTCCTGCTTCTCCTCCTCCTCCTCCTTCTCCTCCTCCTCCTTCTCCTCCTCCTCCTGCTCCTCCTCCTTCTCCTCCTTCACCTTCTCCTCCTCCTCCTCCTCCTTCTCCTCCTCCTGCTTCTCCTCCTCCTCCTCCTTCTCCTGCTTCTCCTCCTTTTCCTCCTTCACCTTCTCCTCCTCCTCCTTCTCCTCCTCCTCCTCCTTCTCCTCCTCCTGCTTCTCCTCCTCCTCCTCCTTCTCCTGCTTCTCCTCCTTCACCTTCTCCTCCTCCTCCTCCTCCTCCTTCTTCTCCTCCTTCTTGAACTCGTTTTCCTGTTTTCCAATTCACATGCATGCTATACAGGCAGCAATTGGAGCCCATTGGGAAAAAAATCTGGGTTTTTCAAAAGGGTTGCTAGTTTAGCGATTTTCAAAAAACCTGGGTTGGGGAAAATGAAACGGGACAGGCTGGTTTGGTGGGGTGGGACCTGTGCGAAATCCCCCACCCCAACGGGTTATATAGCATCCTGCACCTGTTACATTTGCCCTGTGCAGAATTAGCCAGTGACCCTTTGATTCCTCTTGTCATTCCCCCAACATCTGTTCTCTGTTTCAGGATTTCATCAGGGAAGAGCCTGTGGATTCTCTAGCAACTTCAGTTCGCCCCAACGCTATCCTTGCTCTGGGATACTTGAGGTAGGCTGTGGATCCAGAGCTGAGCCCTCCGCAGTAGCGTATCTACCTAAGGACAAGGGGAACCCCTTGTCCCCGGGCGCCACTCTTCTGTTCATGTGGGGGGGCGCAAAATCAGCCCCCCCCCACGTGACCAGGAAGTCCTGCTGCCTCCAAGCGTCCTCAACCCTGCCCAGGACTCCCCCTCCCTTCTTTCCCCCCCTGCCGGCTGGGCTCCCAGCCGGCAGCTGGCAGTCTCTTCTGACCTCCCCTCCGGGCAGCCCAGAAGAGACTGCAGTCCCAGCCTCAGAGACCTTCTTTTATAAGCACTGAGGCTGGGGATGGGGCTTGGGGAGCAGGAAGTCCCACCCCTTCCTGTTCCCCAAGCCCACCCACCCCCCAGCCTCAGTGCTTATAAAAGAAGGTCTCCGAGGCCGGGACTGAAGTCTCTTCTGGCCTGCCCGAAGGGGAGGTCAGAAGAGACTGCAGGCTGCTGGCTGGGACCCCAGCCGGTAGGGGGAGTCTGGGGGGAAGGTGGGCACCCTAGACCTTGCCCATGTCCATGGTAACATGGGTGGGGTCGAGGGCAGTGGGGGGCAGAGCCTGGGGGTGGGGGGGCAGAGCCTGGGGGCATCCTAGAGACAATTTGTTTCCAGGCGCCATTTACCCCAGGTACGCCTCTGGCTCTCCTTGCCCCTGACTGAAACGGGAAACTCAGGTTTACATTTGGGGGGGGGGCTATTTCTCAGCAGTGAAGGAAAAGAGATTCCACCTAAACAAAAGGAAAAACTTCCTGACAGTAAGGGCACTACCTCGGAGTGTGGTGGAGTCTCCTTCTTTGGAGGTTTTTAAACAGAGGCTGGATGGCCACCTGTCAAGCGTGTTTTAATTATGTGTTCCTGCATTGCGGGGGCTGGACTTGGTGGCCCCTGGGGGTCTCTCCCAACTCTATGGTTCTTTATATTCCTGGCTGCTGAAATAGATACACTCTAGGGTAGATAGTGCAATTTAATAATAATAAAAATGCAGAACAAGGAAAACGAGTAACAAAAAATGGTCAGTAATTACTCTGCAGCACAAATAGCAGGACTGAAAATGCGTGAATCAAACGCAGTCCATTTTTCAAAGGGACACCTCACTGTAGTCTAGGTTCTTATTGCATATAAGAACGTTACCCCATATGTCCCCACTAGACCTCTGCGCTCAGCAGAGGCCAACTTACTGGAGATCCCTGGCCCCTCAATGATAGATGCGGCTGTAGCCTCCCACCGAGGGCCAGGGACCTTTACAGCTCCTTGGCTCCCCTGCTCTGGTGGAACGCTCTCCCTCCAGCTGTCCGGGCCCTGCGGGATCTTGGTGAGTTCCGCAGGGCCTGTAATACGGAGTTGTTCCGCCGGGCTTTTGGAGTGTCCAGCCGCTGAAAGTGCCCCCCCCTCCTCCCTTCCATCCTCATGGAAATTTGGGTTCATTATCATCTACAGAACCCACCCTTTCTTCTCTCCTCTAGGGAGGGTTTAAGAAGGATTTTAACGGGCATTGTTATCTATTAATTGCTGCGTTTTAATTTATATTATTGGGAGATTATTGTATTTGATTTTTATGTTTATTTGTATTTGAATTTTATGTTGTTCGCCGCCCAGAGCCCTTCGGGGATTGGACGGTATATGAGTTTGAAAAATTAAAAAAATAAAATTAAAATAAAATACCGGTATATTTGCATCCCTTCATCCATTTTTCTCCCACCAGCAAGCTGAAGCCGTGTTTGACCTTGGAGGAAAATCGGGATCTCCTGGATCAAAGCATCAAAAGCCTGTTCCCTCTTCCTCCCTTGGAGCAGCTGAAAGAGGAGATGGGAAAGGACTCGCTAGACATAGAAGTACGTGGGTTCTTTGGGTGTCAAGAGTCAGTGCGATGTAGTGGTTAAGAGTGGTAGACGCCGACCTGGAGGACTGGGTTTATTTCCTCACTCCTCCACATGAATGGCAGACTCTAATCTGGTGAACCGGGTTCGATTCCCCACTCCTCTGCAAAAAAGCCTGTAGGGTGATTCTGGGCCAGCCACAGTTCTCTCAGACCTCTCTCAGCCCCACTTGCCTTATGAGGTGTCTGTTGTGGGGAGAGAAAAACCGGCGTAGGAGGTTAAGAGCTCATGTATCTAATCTTAAGAGGAACCGGGTTTGATTCCCAGCTCTGCCGTCTGAGCTGTGGAGGTTTCTCTGGGGAATTCAGATTAGCCTGTACACTCCCACACATGCCAGCTGGGTGACCTTGGGCTAGTCACAGCTCTTCTGAGCTCTCTCAGCCCCACCCACCTCACAGGGTGTTTGTTGTGAGGGGGGAAGGGCAAGGAGATTGTAAGCCCCTTTGAGTCTCCTGCAGGAGAGAATGGGGGGATATAAATCCAAACTCTTCTTCTTCTTCTTCTTCTTCTTCTTCTTCTTCTTCTTCTTCTTCTTCTTCTTCTTCTTCTTCTTCTTCTTCTTCTTCTTCTTCTTCTTCTTCTTCTTCTTCTTCTTCTTCTTCTTCTTCTTCTTCATTATCTGTTCTGACCTGCTTGTGGACTTCCCAGAAGCATTTGTCCAGTGGGATCCCAAACTTTTGGCATCACAGTCCAACCAGCTAATTTTGATAGGGTCTCTTAACTCAGGTTTACATTTGGGGGGGGGGACATATTTCTGTAGATAAGTCATCTTTTGACCCCCGATCCCATGCCCTGTCTCAGGCTGACTAAGCCTATCTTTCTCTCCCGATCTCTGGAATGTCTCACTGTTATCTCAAAACAAGCATGGCAACAGGCAGAATTCCCTTCAGGGCAAGCACAGCGTTTTTCTGGCACAGAACAGAGGACAGAAATAATGTTTCAAGTCCTGGCCTGGTGCTCAGCTACCCCATAAGTTACCCAGACAGGATTGTGAGTCCAAGCAAGGAATGGGATTGAAAAACAGGGTGTCAAAGAGGGGGGGGAACTGAACTCTCCTCCGCTGGTCTGTTGAAGCCAGAGAGATTGTTGTCTCAGAGACAAACTAAAATAAAGTGGCCAACCCCTCAAATGTCTTCTGACTTCAAAATAAACAAACAGTTAAATGCAACCATGGGGTGCTAAAGATTTGATCCAAGCTAGGGAGGAAGGAGGATGTTTAGCTCTTTCCTAGGAGCCGTTTTCTGATCAGTAAGATGTAGAGCAAGAGTCCTCAACGTGGTCATAAGAACATAAGAACTAGCCTGCTGGATCAGACCAGAGTCCATCTAGTCCAGCACTCTGCTACTCACAGTGGCCCACCAGGTGCCTTTGGGAGCTCACAGGCAGGAGGTGAAAGCAATGGCCTTCTGCTGCTGCTGCTCCTGAGCACCTGGTCTGCTAAGGCATTTGTTAGGATTATTGAAGCAGTGGATGGTGCTGTGAACCCTCTAGAACTGTGGTGGCGAACCTTTGGCACTCCAGATGTTATGGACTACAGTTCCCATCAGCCCCTGCCAGCATGGCCAATTGGCCATGATGACAGGGGCTGATGGGAATTATAGTCCATAACATCTGGAGTGCCAAAGGTTCGCCACCACTGCTCTAGAAGCACTAGATAAATATAGTGTGTTTTTGTCACAAGTTTCAAAAGGTTTCAAGCTTAACGTAGAGCTGCCAGTCTCCAGGTGAGGCCTGGAGAGATCCCAGCATTCCAATGGGCAGAGATCAGTTTCTCTGGATAAAATGCCAACTTTGGAGGGTGGACTCTATGGTAGTGTACCCCACTGAGGTCCGTCCGCCCCCCCCAAAAAAAAACCCCTCCCCAGGCTTCACCACCAGAATTTCCAGGAATTGCATCCCAGTGGTGGCAACCCTAATTAAAAAAAACCTCTTTGAGCTTGCAACCCAGACTAAATGACCCTTTTTCCAACTGCCTCTGACCTTGGTGTAGACTGAAAATACAGGAGCAGTCACTAGGGATGCCAGCCTTCAGGTGAGCTCTGGAGATCTCTTGGAATTGCAGCTGCTCTCCAGACTAGAGAGATGAATTCCCCTGCAGAAAATGGCTGCTTTGGAGGGTGGAGTCTATGACGTCACCCCCAACCCCCTCTTTTTGTTGGATTTGACAACCTTGAATGCAGCAGCAAGGAATTCTGGGAGAGCTCAGCGAACATTCTAAAAATGACAGTTGAAACAGTTGCTCTCTGGCTGAGGAAAGAAGTTGTTAAGTGTTCTGTTAACCAAAGCCATGTAAAAAGCCTCTAACTGAAAGTTAAAATATTGTAAATGATACTTGTTATCAGAGGTGGGATCCAGCAGGTTCTCACAGGTTCCCGAGAGTAGGTTACTAATTATTTGTGTGTGCCGAGAGGGGGTTACTAATTGGTGATTTTGCCACGTGATTTTTGCCTTAGTTACGCCCCTCCTCTCAGCAGTAGCGCACAGAACTGGAAGCAGTCTAGCAGGAGGTGCACCGGCGTGCGTGGCAGCCTGCGCCTGCGTGCATTCATTTCCCGCCCAAGGACCAGCGCAGCAGCTGCATCCTTACCACAGTCCCGCCCAGGAATGCCCCGCCCCTGGAATGCCACACCCCCATCGTGCCCATCGTGCCCTGCCCAGCCCCATTGGCGCTACGCCACAGTTTGAATCCCACCACCATGGGAACCTGTTACTAAAAATTTTGGATCCCACCACAGCTTGTTATGGTAACCAAATTGTAACCAAACGACGAACAGCGAATGTATCTATACATAAGTAATACTTTGTTATACGTATATGGTCTCTTTCTCTCTCAGTTTAAGTAAAGTTCTTTGGTTTATGATTTCAGAGGTAAGAAGGCTGGTCTTTAGCAAGATAACTGTTCTTATAAAGTGGCGCGCAGTGCTACATTCTGCTTGTTACTCTGCAGACAGGATTATGTACAAATATACCTGTTGACCTTCACGTTTCACCTACTCAACTTTCTGGATGGTGGTTTTCAGGGATTGTATAATTCCTCCATGGAGGCCCTGGGGAAACTCATGAAGAACGTCCTGGAGGAACAGCCGACATCTGAGCTGGTGGGTGAAATCTTCCAGGTGAGTGTTGGGGCAGCTGGAAGGAAAACCATTTTATTTTATTTTCAAGCAGATCGGGAGGGTGAGAAATTGCTAAGCGGATCAGACCACGTTCTTTGGCAGTCTGAGCGGGATCCCTCAGCTCAGGTAGTGGGTTGTGGTAAGGGGTGGTGATTCAGTGACCGAATCCCCTTACAAACCCGAAAAAAACCAAATCGGCTTTTTTCGGATTTTTAGTTTACTAATTAAAAAATCAAGGCTACTCAGCAGAGCCAAACAACCTTGGTGCTGAAAAAATTGAACATGATTCGGCTTTTTTGACTGGAAAGGTCAAGAGCCAGCATTCATTTGGAGCTCTCCACGCCACTGTTTCCCAGGTCCACGTGGTCTTGGGAAACAGCAGTGGGAGGGGGGACCACAATCATTTTTATTTGGTAATATTCTGGTTTGACTTTTAGAAACCCGATAATTTTTGCTAAATGCTGGATAAAGCTGATGGTTACCAGCTTTATTCAGCTTTAGCCAAAAAAATTAAAACCTGAACCTGAAATTTAGTGAATAAAAAAGATTGCGCTTATAACCTCTATCTGTGGGTTTTGTGGGGCAGAACTTGGAATGAGTTTGCAACAACAAATTTTAAAAACAAAATGGTTTACTTTCTTAACATATAATATATAACATCAACATTTAACATCACACTTCAAAGTCCTGTTCAGGTTGTATTTTCAAGTCCTTATATTTACAGTCTACTGATACTGCCAAGTCCAATTCTTCTTTGCAAGTGGGTTGGCTCCTGAAGACTCCAAGGGCTTGATGAACAGGATTCAACATGATGAAGGTTTCCAGGAGAACTCTCACCCACTACAACCACAAAAAGAAACCCTGAAACAACATAGCAAAAATAAACAACTACCTTCCCACTAGTTCCCAACAACATTGCAGTTACCTTAACAAGGTGTTAAGGCTTATACAAACCAAGGTCCGAGTCTGGTAGCCTTGTCTCCTCCAAACTACATGAGCTCTGCAGCCTTCTGCTGCTTTGAGTCTCCACCCCTTTCTGGGTCAACCCATTCTGAGCATGGGGGTTACACGCTCATTTCTTGTCATGGTTTGCCACAAGGAGTCAGAGGACTGGATGGTCATTCACCCTTAACCAACTCTATGGTTTTTATCAGGGACAGTATCTATATTCTATTCTATTATAAAGGGTTCGGGGATTTGGAGGCAACCCAACAGACAGTGACACTGATTCTGACCTGCCCAAATCTTCTGCCCTCCCTTCCCCCACTCACCATGCCAGAGCTAGCATGGTGTAGTGGTTAAGGGCAGGTGGACTCTAATCTAGAGAATGGGGTTTCATTCCCCACTTCTCCACCTGAGTGGCAGAGGTTTATCTGGTGAACCAGATGTGCTTCCACACTCCTACATTCCTGCCGGGCGACCTTGGGCTAGTCACAGTTCTCTCAGAGCTCTCTCAGCCCCACCTACCTCACAAGGTGTCTGTTGTGGGAAGTGAAAGGAGCTTGTAAGCCACCTTGGTCCTCCATTCAGGAGAGAAAGGTGGGGTATAAAGCCAAACTCTTCTCCTTTTCACTTGCAAGCATCCCAACTCTTGTGCCCCTGGCTACCTGGTTTGCCGTCACCACCAGGGGACAGCAGTGACACGTCCAACAGCCTAGTGCAGTGGTGGTGAACCTTTGGCACTCCAGATGTTATGGACTACAATTCCCATCAGCCCCTGCCAGCACGGCCAATTGACCATGCTGGCAGGGGCTGGTGGGAATTGTAGTCCATAACATCTGGAGTGCCAAAGGGTTCGCCCCCACGGGCCTAGTGTCCTTGGGAAAAGGACATGCAGGTGGCTGTGAGCACGGAAAGGGGGGGAAAGGCAGAGAAAGGTTCACAGGCAGATGTTGGATATGTGGGTTAGGGAGGAAACGGAGCTGTGAGTCAGGAGTCCTTGTGGGGGGCAGAGAGGACAGAGAAGGCACTGGGAGGGGTGCAGTCCCAAGCACTCTTTGACCAATGCTCTGATCCAGTTTTGGTGTTCTCATGTGTGTTCACGTCCTTGTGCCATCCCCAGCTCATAGATCCCTGGTTTACTGAAACCGAATGCAGCAGAGAGAGAGCTTTGCATGCCAGCTTACAGCTGCTCGATGCTTTTCAAGAAAGCAGTGGGGTCGGCATCCCGGTGAGTGTGCCCCCTTTCTGCTTTTTATTGTGTTCCCCGCCCTCCCCCCCCCCTACTGCCCACCCCTGCATCTTTCAGACTGAGAAGTGCTAAAAGTCCTCTGGAATATGTGAAGATAATGTCAGAGGGAAGCAATGTTTGCAGCAAAACAGCAAGATGCAAGTCCAGCAACACCTTAGAAACTGACAAGATTATCAGCACATGAGGTTTTGAGAGTCAAAGCACCCTTCGCCTGATATCTGATAAGAGGAGCTTTGATTCTCAAAAGCTCAAGATTGAAAAATCATGTTAGTTTCTAGGGAGCCAGTGTGGTTTAGTGGTTAAGAGCAGGTGCACTCTAATCTGGAGAACCGGGTTTGATTCCCCCCTCTGCTGCTTGAGCTGTGGAGGCTTATCTGGGGAACTAGATTAGCCTGTGTACTCCAACACATGCCACCTGGGTGACTTTGGGCTAGTCACAGTTCTTCGGAGCTCTCTCAGCCACTCACCTCACGGGGTGATTGCGGGGGGGGGGGGGAGGGCAAGGAGATTGTAAACCCATTTGAGTCTCCTGCAGAGAGAAAGGGAGGATATAAATCCAAACTACTACTACTACTCCACCAACACCATCTCCTCCTGCTCTTCTTCTTCTTCTTACTTCTTCTTCTTCTTCTCCTTCTTCTAGGGTACTATTGGACTTGAATCTATCCAGAGCAAATAAAAAATTCTTACAAGGCTTCACTGAGCAATGCTTTGAAATTTGTATTGTTGAAGGTTTTCACAGCTGGCATCCACTAACTGTTGTGGGTTTTCCAGGTTGTGTAGCCACAGTATGGTAGCGTTTGCTCCTAATGTTTCCCCCACAACTATGGCTGGTATCTTCAGAGGCATAAGTCAAATAATCAGTGCAGACTGATTAATATGACAAAACAAGCAAGCTCTAAGCCAAAATTAGGAAATGAAGCAAATCATACAATGTCATAGGAAGCAAAAAACCTGCATGAAGAGTACCAATCCCGCAAACATGACTAAAGAGCAATATAACAAATGAGAATCTACCCAGAGGCCAATTACTCACAAGGTGTTTCCTGCGTGGTGGAGGTGAATGTCCATTGCAGCAAGATTTCTTGTATGGACTTATTTCCTCTAGCCCCACTTTCACTTTCCACTCTCTCTGTGGCATGCAAGTATATGTATAGTGGAGGCTTATCTAGTGAACCAGATGTGTTTCCACACTCCTACACTCCAGCTGGGTGACCTTGGGCTAGTCACAGTTCTTTGGAACTCTCTCAGCCCCATTTGCACCACCAGGTGTCTGTTGTGGGGAGAGGAAGGGAAAGGAGAGGAAGGGAAAGGACCTCCTCTTCTTTTTCTTCCTCTTCTCCTCTTCTTCTACTTTACTGGTTGCATAGAATTAGGAATGCATCTTATTCCCCCAGATAAGCATCCCCGTAACAGAAGAAGGGTTTGGATCATGGAACCACAGAGACTTTTTGAGTGTTTATTTAAATTAACAGCAAAAGCTAAAAGTTACATAATTTGACAAAAATGTCGGACAGTGCAAAAATGCCAAAGCAGTTACATCTCGAGAATCCAACTATTTTTGAAATAAAGATTTCTGTTTTGTTGTTGTTTAGAGCGGGGAAGATTTTCATCAGTTTGGGTCTCTGGTTGCCCTTCTTGCCCCATTCACCTGTGATTCTTCCGCCCAGTGTCGGCAGTGGGCAGGGAAATGCATCAACTGCCTCGTGCACATACAAGGTGAGGGCAGAAATAAAGATGGCGGCTGCTTGCCGGAAGCGTGCTTATAGAACTCCATGTTTTTCGTTAATTTATTTGTTTATGTGGATTTATTCCCCACCTTTTACGACAGTCTCAGGGTGGGTTACAATAAAAGCCACAATAAGATCCCATGCAATAAAACCAATCGTAAAACCATGAAACGTTCCAGATTCTAAAACTTCCACCCCAACCTCCTGCAAAAGTGGGAGGAATGACCTCATCTTGAGCCCCCCCCCCATCCAAGTTGGAAAATCACCCCAATGCCCGGGTGAAGAGGCCAGTCATTGGCAAGTGCTGAAACTCCAAGAGAGTAGCCACCCGGTGGGCCTCTGGGAGGGCATTCCAAAGCACAGGGGCCACTGCTGAGAAGGCTCTCTAGGCTGCCCCCATCCCCATACCTTCTAAGAGGGGTGGGGCAGCCAGGCGGGCCTCCCCCTCCAACCTCACTGCGCAGGCAGGAATATATGGGCAGATCTGCTCTCTCAAGTACCCAGGACCCAAATCACTAAGGGCTTCAGAACCACCCTCAAAGGCAGTTCCATGTATAGCATGATACATTAATCCAATCTGGTGGTTACTAGAACATGGATGACGGTGGCCGGTCATCCCAGTTCAGGAGAAAGCAGAGCTAGTGCACCAGCCAGAGGTGTTGAGAGGCCCTCCTGGGCATCGCTGCCACCTGGGTTCCCAGAGAGATCACCCCACCTAGGATGACCCCAAAAGTTCACGAAGCCTCGTACAGAAGGACATTTAGGCCTTTTCGGGATTCTCATTTTCCTTGGTTGTTAGTTCCTGTTTCTTTGGGCAGTGTATTCCATTCTGCATATGTTATGCTCCCTCTAGTGGTCAATGAGATTTTACAGTGCTTTGCGTCCAGCATTAAAACCTGCATTTGAAATCTGCAGAGAGATATGCTGGACATAAACTAGCATAATATCAAATTGACGACCAGAAACAGCAAAATTGACGACCAGACAGAATGGAAACTCTCCCCACATAAGAAACAGGAACTTACAAAGAAAATGAGATTGCAGAAAAGTCTGTCTATGGCTAACTAACCCTGATTTATTCTATCTTGTTTGAGGGCTGTTTTAGAAACAGTGGGACTGCCAGATGGGACCAGTTATATCATGGCTATGTTTGGTTCAGATAGGCTAGAGCATAGGTGTCAAAATCACGGCCCTCCCGATGTTATGGACTACAGTTCCCATCATCCCCTGCCAGCATGATGCTGGCAGGGGGTGATGGGAAGTGTAGTCCATAACATCGGGAGGGCTGCGAGTTTGACACCTGTGGGCTAGAGGGTAGGGGTGGTCAGGTGTTGTTTTCTGTGATCTTTAAGCTGCCTCAAGTCCTGGTTCAGGAGATAGATGGTATAAAATATCTATTTATCTGACCTTTCTCTTGAATCTGGACTTGTGCTGAACAGAGATTCAGGGCTAGAAAGCACATTCTCCGCTCTGGAAAGAGGCAGTATAAAAGCCTCTATTTATCCGACCTCTCTCTTGAATCAGGACTTGTCTGAACAGAGATTCAGGTCTAGAAAGCATATTCTCCATTCTCTTCCTCTTTAATCCCAATTCCAGCTCGCTCAGGAATCACTCTGGAGGAAAAACAAGAAATGCTGTTTGCCTGCCTTGATTTACAATCTCAGTTTCCTGAGGATCTGTTCACAGCATCCTCCAAGATGGCCAAGGTAATGGGTCTCCACTTGGGGATAGCTCGAGGAACTGCTCTGGGCCTTCCTTGTTCTGTTATAAACGTGCTGAAAGTGAGTTGCTGTGCTGATCAACCTGTTTCTCTTGATAAACTACATCAAGGAGAACAATATTGTCCTTTTAAAAAATGCTATGGGAAGCAAATCCAGTAGATATAAGTTGAAGATAGAATCAGTGGCATAGCAAGGGGACGCATATTGCAGCTTCTCTAGTCATGTTGCCGTAGCTTCGCAGACAGTCCCCTCAAAACAAAACAAAAAAGGGGGTCCTTTGTTCCTGACTTGTTTACAGGTGGTCAGTGCCCATTTCCCCCCGGATCAGGCTCTGGACTTCATCGAAGACATCCTGGAGGAGCTGGTATCTGGAAATAGAATGTGCGCCACTGCGGCTGGGTCTTGGCTGCTCACGATCCTGCAAGACTGTGGTGGTGCTATGGAAGCGCAGGTGGGATGTCTGGATTTTTGAACAAAGTGTTCAGAATGCATGGAGAGCTGCAGACCCTTGAGGAAATGGACATCGGTTTTAAATACTGGTGGCAGTAGTAGCAGTAATAATATATCGAAAATTTATTATTTTCACTGTAGTTGTAATAATTGTACTATTTTCATTGTAACAGCAAAATTTTATTTTTTAATTGTAAATGAAACCTGCTACTACTATTTTTATTGCACTTGTAATAACTGCATTATTTTAACCATAACTGTACTAATAACAGCAACAGCATATTGAAGTCTTATTTTAATTGTAATTGTAAGCCACTACTGCTAGTAGTTGTAGTAGTAGTAATATAATGAAAAATATTCTTTTAACTGCAATTGTAATAATTGTATTGTTTTAATTGTGATTGTACTATTACTACTACTGGTAGTAATAGTCATATATTGTAAAGTTATTATTTTTATTTTTATTGTAACAGTAGTAATATACTGAACATTTATTTTTAATTACATAAGAACATAAGAACATAAGAAGAAGCCAGCTGGATCAGACCAGAGTCCATCAGCTCTCTGCTACTCGCAGTGGCCCACCAGGTGCCTTTGGGAGCTCACATGCAGGATGTGAAAGCAATGGCCTTCTGCTGCTGCTGCTGCTCCTGAGCACCTGGTCTGCTAAGGCATTTGCAATCTCAGATCAAAGAGGATTAAGATTGGTAGCCATAAATCGACTTCTCCTCCATAAATCTGTCCAAGCCCTTTTTAAAGCTATCCAGGTTAGTGGCCATAACCACCTCCTGTGGCAGCATATTCCAAACACCAATCACACGTTGTGTGATTGTAATTGTAATTGTAAGCTGCTGGTGTTGATGCTACTTCTACTATTACTTCTGCTTCTACTGCTAGTAGTAGTAGAGTAGTTCAGGAGACAGCCAGTTTAAGAACAGCTTTATAGACTTTGAGAAAACCTTTTCCACGGGTTCGAGTGATTAAGGACAAATAGACCTAACCTGCTCTGCCCTTTATGTCATTGGGGGGGCTAAAGAACTAAAGAAATATATAGAGAACACTTTAAAAGTGAAAATGACGCCAAGGAAACATAATAACAAGAGCCAACTCCCCAATTACGGTACTCAGCATAATCAAGTCAGTACACCAGATAAAACCACAATGAATGAAGTGTTGGCTAAACTGGACTTAATAACAGAAATGATTATGGAGACAAATGATAAAGTCAAACGAATAGAAGAGGATTTAATTGGCATAAAGCAAGAAGTAAAAAAGATTGGAACGTTGGAACATAACATCAAACAGATGATGGAAGACGTAAAACAGATGGATAAAAGACTGAAAGTGGTAGAAGAAAAAATGGCTGGATTTGAGATGGAAAAAGAACAAGTCTCGGGCGAAAATTTATGGTTAGAGATGAAATTAAAAGAGAGATATTTAAGATTTAGAAAAATCCCAGAACAGGAAAATGAGGAGACAAGGAGTAAAATAATAGAAATTATTGCAGAATTTATGGGAGAAAATATAGAGGATATAGAACAAGAAATTGATGAGGTTTTTAGAGCCAACTCAAAAATTGCCAAAGAAAAGAATCTCCCAAGAGATATAGTGGTGGGCTTTACAAGAAAGGTGTTTCGAAATGAAATATTGCACAAACATCGTAATGACAATTTGAAAGTGGGAGGCAAGGAGATCTTAATTTTGAAAGAAGTACCAGCTAAGATATTGAAGATGAGGAAAGACTATTCAGAACTCTCTTCCTCATTACAAAGGAAAAATATCTATTACAAATGGGAGATCCCAGAGGGTCTCTCATTTCAGTTTAAAGGGACTAGAAAGGTAATTTTAAACAAGGAAGAAGCGACAGCCTTTTTGAAGAAATTTAAAAGGGAACTGAAATAAGAGATATTGTAAATAAATTGTGGTGCTTGTTTATTTTATTTTATTTTACTTTCTCTTCACCCTTTCTTGATTGACTTAATAAACTATGAATTGCCTTACGTGGAATGTTAATGGACTCAATAGTCCTATGAAAAGAAAAAAAGTCTTTAATTATTTATTAAGACAGGAAGCTCATATTATTTGTGTGCAAGAAACGCATATGATTATTAAGGACAGTGGGTTATTGAAAAACCCAAAATTGGGGAATGAGTTTATTGCTGCTAGATCTAAAGGTAAAAAGGCAGGAATAGTGATATATGTGAAGAACAAATATGAAGCACAAATGATTAGTAAAGACCCAGAAGGAAGATATTTATTTGTGGAAATGGTGTTTAATGGTGTTAAAATGTTATTGGTGGGTCTATATGCTCCAAATGGAGATAAAAGTAATTTTTTTGGTATGATATTTGACAGAATATTGAATATAATTCATGAATATGAAGGTTTATTGGTACTAGGAGACATGAATGGGGTGATAAACCCGGAGATAGATAAAAAATATCAGGGAAAAACTCCGGCCAACAAGGACCAAGGTAAATTACCAAAAAAATTTTTGATGGTTTACAAAGCTTAAATCTCACGGACATATGGAGACACAAAAATTTGAAGGAAAAAGAATATACATTTTATTCTGATAGACATAAAACGTGGTCAAGACTAGACGTAATTTTAACGTCACCAAAATTTACAAATTGGGCCAGAAAGACAGAGATTCAGACTATATTTATATCTGATCACAAACCGGTTAGCATGAAATTGGAACAACCATACAGGATAGCAGAATTTAGGTGGGCCCTGGATAACTATCTCCTACTTGACGATAAAATTGTGACAGATTGTAAAGATAAAACAAAAGAATTTTTCGAGATAAATGCAAAAAATAATGATAACTGGAATATAATATGGGATACATACAAAGCCTACATAAGAGGAATATTAATAGGACACAAAAGTAGAAAGAAAAAAAATAAATATAAAGTATTAGAAAATCTAGAATTGCAAATTAAACAACAGGAGCAAAAACTGCAAGAAACCAGAAATGACAACGAAACTGGGAAAACAATAAATTTTCTAAAGCATCAACATGATTTGTTAATGTCAGAGGAGATAAGCAAAAACAGTTGGCGTAGGAAACAACAAATCTTTGAGAAAGCAAATAAACCAAACAAATGGTTGGCATGGTGTTTAAGAGAAAAGAAATCACAAAAATGGATCCATAAAATAAGAATTAAGGATCAAATAATAACCAATAATAAGACAATAAAAGATGAATTCTTCAATTATTATACTTCATTATATAAAGAAGAACAAGAAGGAGGAAATAGCAGCAATATTGAAGACTTGATAACATCATACCATGTCAAAGAGATCGATGAAAAAGATGCTGAGACACTAAATAAAGTGATCAGTAAGGAAGAAATTAGAGAAGCTGTGAAAAAATTAAAACTTAACAAAACTCCTGGACCAGATGGTCTTACTAATTTATTTTATAAAAAGTTTATAGAAGACATAATAGATGCACTTTACTTTTTGTTTAACAATATCGATAAGCGAGGAATACCTGAAACATGGCGAGGAATACCTGAAACATGGGAGAATGCAAATATTAGTTTAATTCCAAAAGAGGGAAAAGATAAATTAGAGATCTCAAATTATAGACCCATATCGCTTTTAAATTCGGACTATAAAATTTTTACTACAATAATAGCAACTAGAATGAAGTCAGTATTAACTAAAATTATATCCCCAGAACAAACAGGTTTTCTACCAAAACGGAATATGAAAGAGAATATAAGAATCATTGTAAATATTATAGATTATTTTGAAATGCACCCAGATAAACAATTAGCACTCTTTTTTTTAGATATGCAAAAAGCGTTTGATTCATTGAGTTGGGAATTAATTAAGGAGGTTTTGAGAAAAAGGAAATTTGGAATTAAATTCACAACATGGATTGGAAAAATATATACAAAACAAAATGCAAGGATAATTATTAACGGAGAAAGAACAAAACAATGTACAATACAACGGGGGACAAGACAGGGTTGTCCTCTGTCGCCGCTGCTGTTTATTTTAGTTTTGGATTTATTAATAGATAAAATTAAAAAAGATTGTAAGATACAAGGGGTGCAGATAAAAACAGAATGTTACAAAGTCAGAGCATTTGCGGACGACTTGGTATTAATTTTAGAAAACCCAACAGTTTCTTTAACACAAATAAAAAGTGTTTTGGAAGAATTTAATTTAATTTCTGGATTAAGGGTTAATAAAGAAAAAACTCAAATATTAGTTAAAAATATGGATGAAAAATCAAAACAATTAATACAGAACAATTGGGGAGGCTCTGTTAATACAAAAATAAGATATTTAGGGATTTATTTGACTTCATCTAACCTTAAATTGTTTGAAAATAATTACGAACATTTGTGGAAAAAAATTAAAAGAGATTTAGAGATCTGGAACAAACTTCAATTATCTTTATTAGGAAAAATATCAGCGTTAAAAATGAATTTATTACCAATAATTTTATTTTTATTCCAGAATCTACCAATAATTAAATCAGATAAACCCTTCAAAATTTGGCAAACAGATATTTTAAAGTTCCTCTGGGGAGGGAAAAAACCCAGAATCCGTTATAAAATTCTGACTGATATAAAAGATAGGGGAGGTTTAGCAGCTCCAAACCTAAAACTATACCATGAAGCATGTTGCTTAACATGGTTAAGAGACTGGGTGTTGCTTTCCAACAATAATCTGCTGACCTTAGAAGGAGCGGATTTGAGATTTGGGATTCACGCATATCTCTGGTACAATAAAGGCAAAATTAATAAACAATTTTTCCATAACCCGATTAGATTTTCTTTATACAGAACATGGAAAAAATATTGGAAAATTTTTTGTAATCACACACCACTATGGCTATCTCCCCATGAAGCCTTATTTAAAAGAGATAATATAAATAAGGGATGGATAACTTATAAAGATCTAATTAAAACAATACAAGAAAAGAACAAAATAAGCTATAGGATGAAAGAGTTAGAAGAACTAAAATCAGAGGGCTGGAACATAAGTTGGTGGTTACATCAACAATTAAATAGTACTTTTCAGAAAGAAGAAAAGCCCTTTAACAAAATAGGAATCTATGATGAATTAGAGGAAATAATGCAAAAAAAAGAAGATCATTTAATAAAAAGATTCTATGAATTATGTTTAAAATTGGAGACGGAAGATGAAGCCATTAAAGATTATATGATTAAATGGGCACAAGACTTCGGACACACAATATTGTTATCAGATTGGGAAAAACTATGGCACTCAGGGTTGAAATTCACGACCAGTAATTATATCAAGGAGAATTACTATAAAATGTGGTTCCGGTGGTATCTGACACCTGTCACCATAGCCAAATATACACACAAATCTAATCTTTGTTGAAAGTGTGGAGGAGAAGTGGGAACCCTCTACCATCAATTATGGACTTGTGGAAAAATAAAAAAGTTTTGGTTATCAATACATCAAGAGATACAAAAAATTGTAAACATAACACTCAAATGTACACCAGAATTGTATCTATTAGGCATTTGTAATAATGTTCAGAAGAAAAACGATATAAAATTATTACAGTACCTAGCAACAGCAGCAAGGATAGTTTTGGCTCAAAATTGGAGAACAGACAAAATACCTACAATCTCAGATTGGCAAATAAAAGTGTTAGAGCTAATTAAAATGGCAAAACTAACAGGTTTTGAAACTTTGGAAACAAAAGAAAAATTTTTGGAACAATGGAAACATTGGTTTACATATTTGGACAGAAGGAATAATCAGAAGTATGTGATATTAGAAGTATTATAGGTTAAATCTAGAAGATAATACAGGAAAATAAGAATTTGAAATGTTGACGAACAGGAAAACGCACATGTGGAAGCCTAACTATATGTTTACTTGTTTGTTTGTTTGTTTTTTGTTACGGTTGTAGTTGTAGTTGTTGTCATATGTTATATGTTACTACATGTTGTTTGTATATGTATTTTGTTTTGTTTTGTGTATACACCTTTTTGTCAATAAAGCAATTTAAAAATTAAAAAAAAAAGGAGACAGCCAGTTCAGGAGAGTCAGTAAATGGGACTCCTAGGGCTGTTTTTCTAAGCCATGTCCATGTACAGATCTAGCCGCCTACCCAGTGTTTATCCCAGCCTTCCAAATTATGCCTGGATCTTTAATTCTTTTGGCACAAACATTAAGTACATATTCGTGCACAATAGGGACCTCTCTGTGAAGTGGGATAAATGTTTCCAAACTTCTATTTTTATGTCCAAAGGACAAATCTGCCAATTTTATTTCTTTAATCTGTTTATGATCTGTGATTATCCATTGACTCTCTTCTGGGGGATGGAATATGTACTTTTAGGGTTAATCCATCCCTTAAACATAATGTAGTTTACAATATGGCAAAATGTGGGTTGGGAAGCGAGACTGCATGCTACAATTTCACCTCTGCTTTATTTGCAAATGCAAATACAACTGGGGTATTCTTTTTGGAAGAGAGTGGAATGGGAAAAGAGGAATGGCTCTTTGGCAAATCTTTAACCATGCTGTTTTCAGGTTCCTTCTATTTCAATTAGGGACAAAAATGACCCTGGCTCCATTTTAAAAAAAGAAAAACAAAGGCAGGAACATTGATGGTAACTCTAGGGAAACTCCAGAAATGACAAAGAGTAAATCCAGGAATTGCCAGAAGCTCTATGGTAAAACCTTAAAGTGGCCAGTGATTCTTCTAGGTTTTCTCTGAGAGTAATGTAGCAATATTGCTGATGTTACCCCACCCCCATGTCTCTGCCCCAAACCCTCCCACCAGTTGAAGAAGATGGAGGACAAACCTTTGTCCATTTTGTCCCCATTTCTCCTGTCAATTTGACCCCAGTTTCAGACAAAAGTTTTGACTGCATTTTAAAATAAGAAATGTGCATCATCACAGAAAATGGCTGGTCCTCCCTGGTCCTTTCATTCTTAGGTGGGTATTTGTTTGCAGATCTTACAGTTCTTGGGTTGCCACTGACCTCTTTATGGCTGTACTCCTCTCAGGTTTCAAAGATCCTCGATGTGTTCTACAGTCGCCTGCCTACCATCAAGGAAGAGTCCTTGCGGCAGGTCCTGGTAGATGCCATTTCTGTCATGGCGCACTATCACTTGGACGCCGTGTTCAACAGCCTCATGGGACGGCGCCTCCCCATGGACAGGTGGGAGATTGCTGAGGATCCATCCTCAATGTTGCTGATGCAAATTTTTTCAGTGGAGTCCTGGGATTTAAGCAAGCGAAGCCCAAGGAAAACCAAGGCTGCTTCGGAGGGTGGATTCTGTGGCTGAGGTCCCTCCCCTCCCCAAACCTTGCCCTCTCAAGGCTTCACCCCCAAATCATTAGGAATTTTTCATCTTGGAGCTGGCAACCGTAGAGGGAGGTCTGGGTTAGAGTCGTGTTTGGATTTATACCCTGGGAGGTACCTATTGAAAGGGCATTATTCTGCATGTGCGGAAGGGGCCTCAGTCTGGTGCTTTGCCCTTCTGCCCACTTCTAGTGGAGTGGAAGAAATGTGGGAGGGCAAGAGAAGATGGAACCATAAGGACTGTTGTGCCCCATCAGTAGACTGGCCTGCTTCCCATCTTGTTGCTGAGCATCAGGAATTTTAAGGAGAATCCAAGACTAGAGAGACTAGAATTATGGGTTGGTTTGCCATTGCCCTCACCAGTTATCTGTACTGCTGAAGAAGAAGAAGGAGGAGGAGGAGCAGGAGCAGGAGCAGGAGTTTGGATTTATATCCCCCCTTTCTCTCCTGCAGGAGACTCAAAGGGGCTGACAATCTCCTTGCCCTTCCCCCTCACAACAAACACCCTGTGAGGTAGGTGGGGCTGAGAGAGCTCCGAGAAGCTGTGACTAGCCCAAGGTCACCCAGCTGACTGGTGTGGGAGTGTACAGGCTAATCTGAATTCCCCAGAGAAGCCTCCACAGCTCAGGCGGCAGAGCTGGGAATCAAACCCGGCTCCTCCAGATTAGATACACGAGCTCTTAACCTCCTATGCCACTGCTGCTGAGGGCTCATTGTACCAACCTCAAAAGGATGGAAGGCTACGTCAACCTTGAACTGCCTCCCTGAAACCGATGTTCGTTGGGAAAAAGAAGAGTTTAGAGTTTAGGTTTATACCCTGCTTTTCTCTCCTGTTCTTCTATTAGGAGAGAAAAGCAGCATACAAACTCCTTTCCCTTCCCCTCCCCACTCCAGACACCTTGGGTGGTAGGCAGGACTGAGAGAGTTCAGAGAGAACTGTGACTAGCCCAAGGTCACCCAACAGGAACATAGGAGAGCGGAAACAAATCTAGTTCACCAGATAAGCCTCTGCCACTCCTGTGGAGGAGTGAGGAATCAAATCCGGTTCTCCAGATTAGAGTCCCCTGCTCTTAACCACTGGAATCCAACTCAAGTCGTGAACACAGCCTGGACTGCACTACTGCCACTTCCCACTCGGTGCCGTGGGCCCCTCCGTGCAGCCTGGACCTTCTGTGCTTTTCCTTTGCAGTGAGACGGGGGAACTCTGGAGGTCCTTAGGCAAGGAACTGTTCCTGGCCCTACTGATCCTGCAGCGGTTGGCCACCACCGTCACACAGCCACAAAGTTTGGAGACAGCATCGGCCATCGGCAGTGATGACACCCCAGTTTTCGCCGATGAAGAACCTCTCAAAGTAAGTTAGCATTGTCGAAATGTCTTATTAATGGTGAAGAGTTGTAGGAGAAGCAGAAGAAGAAGAGGAGGAGGAGGAGGAGGAGGAGGAGTTTGGATTTATACCTCACCTTTTTGGCCTAAAAGGAGTCACAAAGCAGCTTTTTTGAAAATGTGGAATGATACCGCAGATCCCGTTTTAGATGCTCAGATGGAGAGAAGCCAATCTATTTGGACGGCCTCCAAGACTTGTGCCCAGTTGGAATTTTGTTATGGACAATTGAGTTGTTTTGTGTTCATGGTCCAAGAAGAGAGGGAAGCTAATATAATTGGACTACTTAAACTTATGAGTTAAGCATAAGCATTTTATTGTCATTGTGCACGCACAACGAAAATTTACAGCAGCATTCCTCGATGCACACCATTTCAGACTCATACCCCATCCTCACTTTCCCCTTCCTCCACCCATCCCTACACAGCCCCAAACACATCAACACGAAGCCGCGGAGTTTAGCATAGCCACAGCTCTGGAGTAGAAGCTGTCTCTAAGCCTCTTTGTCCTAGTTTTGATAGACCTGTATCGTCTGCCGGATGGTCACAGTTCAAAAAGAGAGTGTGCTGGATGAGACGGGTCTCTCAGTTAAGGGCTAACACCCCCCAGCCTCTACATTCTTAATGGTTTCTTGTATGTTTGAATATTTAATTGTATGTCTAAATTGTATGTTATGAGTAAGAGTTGTATGCTTAGTAATAAGTGTTTGTTACGTGTTAGAATTAGGCATAAGTAAATAGTGGCAGTCCGTTAGGTATAGTGATAAGTGGATGTTTAGAAATCACACTAGCACAATAACGTAGTGTGCACTTTATATTGAGGCTTGTGTATTAGCGGGATATATCTTTGTGTTTTGGAATTTATCCGCTATACACTATTGGATATGAACTGATCTCTGTTACTTGGAGATCAGATGTAATCCCAGGAGAGCTCTGCTACTCCTTGGAGGCTGGAAAACCTACCAGTCCCTTTAACTAATCAAGAGACCCAGGAACTATCAAGAGACCCAGGAACACAATCTCTAGCTCCATCAAGAAACCCAGGAACACAATCTCTAGCTCTGCATATGTGTGCTCAGTGCCGTCAAGTTGCTTCTGAGTTCTGACTTATAATGAATCAAAAAATGTCCTCCAAAACGTCTTCTCTTTAACAGCCTTACTCAGGGTCTTGCAAACTGAGGACTGTGGCTTCCTTCATGGATCAGTCCATCCCATGTTTGGTCTTCCCCTTTTCCTGCCGCCTTCAACTTTTCCTGGCATTATCACCTTTTCCGGTGACTCTTGTCTTCTCAGTCAGGTCATATATGTTGTGGAACGCCATTAACTGCTTGAACAGTGAAACATCCCCAAATTTCAATCCTCTCTCTCTCTCTCTCTCCCTCCCTCCCTCTCCCTCTCTCTCTCTCCCTCCCTCTCTCCCTCTCTCTCTCTCTCCCTCTCCCTCTCTCCCTCCCTCTCTCTCCCTCTCTCTCCCTCCCTCTCTCCCTCTCTCTCTCTCTCCCTCTCTCCCTCTCTCTCCCTCTCTCTCCCCCTCTCTCTCTCTGCAGGCCACCTGCGCCATCTACGAAGTCATATCTGTGCTGCCTACTGGGAAAGTCATCGAAGAGCTGTTTCCGGCATTGTTCTGTGCTCTCCTACAGCAGGTCAGCAAAACGCTGGGTCAGAGGATGCCTTCTTATGAAGGACGCCGGAGGCTGTTCCAGAGAGAGCAGCACTTGAGCGAAGGCAACCCTTGCAGGTAAAACCTGGGGAGAGAAAACGGCCCAGGTGAAAGTGGCAGGGCTCTTTTTGGTCGCTCTTAGATGGATGTCCAAGAGCTGTGAACGCTGGGTTGCCTGGCCTCTGGTTCACAGGGGAGGACTTCTGCTGGCAGCCCTGGTCACCAGTGACCGATCTGGAGGGCTGCTGAGAAGCACGTGGACAAGGATTCTTTTTGCTCAGCAGAAGAAGAAGAGTCTGGCTTTATATCCCCCATTTCTGTCCTGTAAGCAGATTCAAAGGGGTTTACAATATCTTTCCCTTCCCCCCCCCTCCCACAACAAACACCCTGTGAGTGGGTGGGGCTGAGAGCATTCTGGGATAACTGTGACTACCCCAGCTGGCATGTGTTGGAGTGCACAAGCTAATCTGGTTCACCAGATAAGCTTCCACAGCTCAAGTGGCAGAGTGACGAATCAGATCCAGTTCTCCAGATTAGAGTGCACCTCCTCTTAACCACTACGCCATGCTGGCTCTGATAAGGGTAGCTCTAGCGGTCACCAGAAACTCAATGGTAATCATACTATTGTCCAACGTAAGGTGGGCTTACATGCTATGAGTTCCTTGGCCTAGTCACAGTTTTCTCAGAACCGTCTCAGCCCCACCTACCTCACAAGGGTGTGAGGAGAGGAAGGGAAGGAGTTTGAAGGCCACTTTGAGATTCCTTCAAGAGTGAACGGCAGTATAAATCCGAATTCTTATTCTTCTCCCGTTTTATCGCAGACTTTCTGTAGCCAGCCTGAAGACTCTGCTGTCGAAAATGACTTCTGAGCCGTCGCTTGCGGAAACCGGGGGAGTGAATATCTGGGTTTTACTGAGGGATCCCAGCACCCACCATGAGGGGGTTTGTCTGCTGACCAGGTAAGGAATTTGAGAATCAGTTAAACTCTTCCATGGCATTCCCTTCCCACTGCATTCTCGCTTTTGTCAGATATTCTGAAGGGGGAAGGAAGGAGGGAATCCAGCCTGGACCCCATTACCCCATATGTCCCTACCCGGTCTCTGTGTTCAGCAGAGGCCAATCTGCTGGTGGTTCCCGGCCCCTCAATGATGCGTCTGGCCTCCACGTGGGCAAGGACCTTAACGGCCCTGGCCCCGGCCTGGTGGAACACCCTTCCTCCAGCTGTCCGGGCCCTGCGGGATCTCGGTGAGTTCCGCAGGGCCTGTAAGACCGTGCTGTTCCACCGGGCCTTTGGAGTGTCCAGCCGCTGATTGGTGCCCCTCCCTGCTCCCTGTGCTGTTTACATTAGGGTAACCCTCATATTGAGGGGCCCGCTGCTCTCCCTTTTTGGGGAAGGTTTTAAAGGTGGGTTTTTCTGGACGCCTCTTATTTAATTATTTAGTTATTTAGTTATTCGATTGTATTAACCGCTGTTTATATGGAGTTTAAGTGTATTTTAGTGATTATTAACTGGATGGAGCGACGTTAATTGTTTACTGTGTTTTGTATGATTGCTCCTTTACCTGACACTGTATGAATTTCATGTTGTACACCGCCCAGAGCCCTTCGGGGATGGGGCGGTATAGAAACCGAATGAATGAATGAATGAATGAATGAATGAATGAATCCCAGTCTTGTCAAAAGCTAAGCAGAGTCGATACTTGGAAGGGAGACCAATGAAGATTGTCATGATTGCTACGTTTATTTTTAATTTCTCTTTTCTTCCTCTGTATCTTTTCTGTTGGTAAAATTAAAAAAAACATTTAAAAAAAGATTATTTCTGTCTCCACAGTACCAGTAAACAGCTCTGATAGTACTACTTGATTTCCACCCAGGCAGGTGTGACTGTCAAGATCTTCCATTATTGTTTTCTTACCATTGTTCCTTTTCCGTTTCAGTCATTTGGTTCAGAGTGGCCTTCTTGACAAGGAGATCGTTGAACACGTCCTGTTCTGGATGAATTCGGGGTCTGAAAAGCTGCGTCTAACCAGCACTGCCTTTTTTGTAGAGGTAAAAGGCAGAGATGAAGTGAATAGATGTTCTTCTGCGGTTTCTGAAAACAACAGTCTCTGAGGCAGTGTGGGAGCAACTGCATGTGGCACAAACCAGACCACATCCTTGGTTGAGGTTTGTTTTGTTAGGGAAGGGCGAAAACGTACAAAAGAATACTTACAAAAGCAGACTTAGAAAAGCCAGGCCTTTGACTAGCCATCGGACTGTAACCTATGATGCACAATTGCCACGTAAGCATTTTTGCTTCTGAGCTTGCTTTTATTTAAAAACAAGGGTTAAACGGGTCGCCCTGTACTCTAAGTTTGGGGAAACGTTTCCGCTTGGGTAAATACTGGATAGTGCCAAAATTCTACAGCAGACAGAGACAGGCTGTAATAGCTGCCCAAATGTCGTCAGTTGGAAGGATTTTATGAAATAGAAGCAGTTGATTATCTCATGCTATAAAAAGCGTATGAAGTCTACAGTACAGTGAGAAATGTATTGTAGAAGGTTTTCACGGCCAGCATCATTGGGGTGTACCGATATCCAACAAATTTCTAAAGGCTATTCTCTGCATCTGTTTTTGGTCCGGCCTCCAGTCAGGGAGCCAGAACTCTCCCTACAGTTTCTCATCAGGTATAACTCAAAAGAGGGACTAGAAGGCTCAGACTCAGCGCTTCCTGTCACAGGAGCAGCAGTGGCGTAGGAGGTTAAGAGCTCGTGTATCTAATCTGGAGGAACCGGGTTTGATTCCCAGCTCTGCCACCTGAGCTGTGGAGGCTGATCTGGGGAATTCAGATTAGCCTGTGCACTCCCACACACTCCAGCTGGGTGACCTTGGGCTAGTCACAGCTTCTCGGAGCTCTCTCAGCCCCACCCTACCTCACAGGGTGTTTGTTGTGAGGGGGGAAAGGCAAGGAGATTGTAAGCCCCTTTGAGTCTCCTGCAGGAGAGAAAGGAGGGATATAAATCCAAACTCTTCTTCTTCTTCCTGTGTGCCAGTCAAATGCCCAAATTGTGGACTTTTTTGGTATTACTTTGTCTTGTATGATACATGCACAGAATGTACTCACAATGAGCGTTTTGTCTTACTGCAGGCAATCAGGGGATCCCATCTTATCAGGGAAAGAGCAACTGCAGACCATCTTTTCCAACTTAATAGAGAGGGCGGGAGACCAATATCCCAGCATCCGCCAGATGTCCATCAGAGGCCTTGGCAATATTCTCCTTGTAGCTCCCGACAAGGTCAGATCCCGTTGCTTTGTATGATTGCAACCCAAGCATGGGATGAAGGGTGGACTCTGCACAGCACATGTATAACATGTCACAGTCATGATAAAGGAACCTGTTTTTCTTCTTTCTGTTCACATGTGTGCCTTTCACACATTCAGGCAGCAATTGGAGCCCATAGAAACAATCCGGGCTGCTTTTGCACCTTCGCACGGAGACGCTTCTTTTTAAAAAAAATTCTACAACGCACGCGTAGCTGCTCAGGGATAGAGAAACGAACCCCCGCAGCCATGTTGGTTGTCCTACAATCCGACTGGCTGCACCTGCCTAGCTGCACATGTGCAGAACACAAAAGGAAAAGGAAAAGGGACCTCCCCGCAATGACCAGGCCATAATGTACGTGTTGCGGCCACGGGGAGAAAACTTGCTTGGAAGACTTTGTACTCTGTCAGGCATTCAGAGAATCTGCTCACAACGTGCTGAGTGACTGCACAGAATGGTGGGCGGGTGGATTCTCCCTAACAGAGACGACAATCCCGTTTTTCATTCCTTCTGTAATAGCTCAAACTTGCTGGCTCACGAAGCCTCAATTTGCCTCAGGGGCGTGAAGGGAGGGCAAGTCCCTGCTGGAGAGAGCGGGGAGCAAATATGGTTGTTGTTCTTTAATCCTTTATTTGAATAGTTTTGCTTAAGACATTACAAAAGATAAAGAATTGTAGATAACCAACAATTAATGGAATGAATATTATGCAGAAATAAAAAATATACATAAATTTAAAAATATGGTTGTAATGCAGTGCGTTAGCTGTAGACAATAGGTAGTGTATTGTCGAAGGCTTTCACGGCCGGAATCACTTGGGTGCTGTGTGGTTTCCGGGCTGTATGGCCGTGTTCTAGCAGCATTCTCTCCTGACGTTTCGCCTGCATCAGATCCTCAGATCCTCTGAAGATGCCAGCCACAGATGCAGGCAAAACGTCAGGGGAGAATGCTGCTAGAACATGCTTCATGATTGGTGCTCGAGGTAGTAGCTGGAAGTACATGTGTAGCATTCCGTGGACTTTTGGAGTAAGGTGGTGCTTATGTGTTTATCATGTGGTTGTCCAGAAAACAGACCTGTTTACGGACTAGTTCAGGCTGAGGGGGACAATAAGTGATTCTGAGAAAGGCCTCATGTACTGTGGGGAAGTCAGCAAAGTTGCTCTACAGGTCCAACCCACTGTATTCTTACAATGGTCCCACTCAGCTCCTGATATGTCCTCCTTCCAGGTGAAGGGAGAGAAGAAGACCATTATGGAGATCTTCCTGGGTGCTTTGAATGATGCCCAGGTGGTGCGAGAAAGTCTCCAAGTGCTGGCTGTGGTTCTTCCTCACCTGAAGGAGAAGGACATGGGCTCCCTCTTTAAGAACATCACCCTGCAGACTGTAAGCTACTTGGATGATGTAAGTTGATGCGTCCAAGCTGTGCCTCCATATCATACCTCATCTACGATCTCACTGGCTTCCAGGAGAGAATTTTCTGCAGTGTGTCTGTTTTTTCTTCCTTCCTTTATTTATTTTAAATATATTCATGATGTCTTTCCACCCAACTAAGGGTCCATAGGATAGTGAACAATCACAAGAATACTAGAATCGACTTTATATGTGTATGCATGTTTGTATGTATACTATATAACAGTGATGGCGAACCTATGGCACGGGTGCCAGAGGTGGCACTCAGAGCCCTCTCTGTGGGCACGCACAAACAGAGTTCATCATGTGAATTACACACACATCTAAGCTGGCCTGGGCCGCTGGGCTCGATTATTAGCATTAAACCGAAGACCTAGTTTTGGGGAAGCCGTATAAGTAACCCTGTTAAGCACTGTTAAACCCCACTGATTTTCATGCAAAGAACTAAAGCTTTACCTGGGAGTAAGCTCGGTTGCTGGGAATGGGGCTTGCTTCTGAGTAAACCCTCCTAGGGTCGTGACTCACCCGTTGGAAGAGTTGCACGGTTGCTTCAAAGCAAAGCCACCGACTACCACCAAGCTTACTCCCAAGTAACGCATGCCTCGGAGCCAACCGTTTTTTCTATACTAAAACCTCAGTATTCAGGTTAAATTGCCGTGTTGGCACTTGGCGATAAATAAGTGGGTTTTGGGTTGCAGTTTGGGCACTCGGTCTCGAAAAGGTTCGCCATCACTGCTATATAATATGTTGACGAAGCAGAAAAAGTGAGGGCTGCTGGGAAGTGTAGTCCTCGGCCATCCAGGAGGGGCCCAATTCCAGCTTCTCCCTGAAGGGCAAGGACTACCCTTCCAGCAGCCCTTGTACAGGCAGCCGCTGTAGAGACACTGCTGCCTTTGCGCAGGTGCTTTCCAAAGAGGAAGGGGTGATACTATGAAAGCAACAGGCATCCTGCTGGCTTTCCCCACCCTTTGCAAAGTCGGGATCCAGCTTTGCAAACGATCGGGGGGGGGGGTGCCTGTGGAGATGGAGATAACTCTCCCTATCTTCACAGGTACCCTGCTGCCCCCACCCCATTTCAAAACCAGGATCTAGCTTTGTGAACAAGGGTGGGGGTGCCTATGGAGATGGAGTCAACTTTTCCCAAATTCAAAGACACCCTGTTGCCCCCCTCCCCTCTTTGCAAAGCCAGGATTCTGCTTTGCAAACAACAGAAAATGTTGACAGAGAGAAATTTTTCTCTCTTTCTCACCATACTAGAACCTGGGGGCATCCATTGAAAATGCTGGGGGGAAGAATTAGGACTAATAAAAGGAAACACTTGCTTCTTCACTAACGTGTGATTGGTGTTTGGAATATGCTGCCACAGGAGGTGGTGATGGCCACTCACCTGGATAGCTTTCAAAGGGGCTTGGACAGATTTATGGAGGAGAAGTCAATCTATGGCTACCAATCTTGATCCTCCTGATCTCAGATTGCAAATGCCTTAGCAGACCAGGTGCTCGGGAGCAGCAGCAGCAGAAGGCCATTAAGCTTCTACATCCTGCACGTGGAAGCCCTGCAAAGGCACCTGGTGGGCCACTGCAAGTAGCAGAGTGCTGGACTAGATGGACTCTGGTCTGATCCAGCAGGCTCTTTCTTATGTTCTAACAGTTTCTTAGAACCTGTTGTATTTTCGGTGTGGTGTGGTGGTGTGTGTGTGGAGAGGGAGGGAGGGAGGGAGGGAGGGAGGGGGAGAGAGAGAGAGAGAGCATGTTGTAGTGGACTAGAATCTGGGAAATGGGACACTGACCTATTCCAATCAGACCCATGTTGAGCACTTCATCAGCTTAGAAAGGTTCAGAGACCACTAGGAGAATGGGTTGTGCCATGTGAAACTGACCTCTGTGTCTTTGTGCCACTATCCATGTGAGATCTGTGACTTGTGACGGTCGAATTTCATATTCCACGTAAAAGTGGCAGCTATGCAGTGTCACGCTGTGTGTCTAAATGGGGATTACAGGTCTTTATTTAATGCATAGGAGTTGACTGTGCTTCACCAATATTTAAAGAGAAACAAACACTGTGTGTGCTGCCCCGGGCTACAGGATGATGCTGATCTTCGCAGTGCCGCTCTGCGCCTCTTTGGCATCCTGGCTGTGTCGACCAAATCCAGATTCCACGCATTTTTTGCTGAGCAAGTGAGGAAGAACCTGGTACCACTCCTGATTCACCAGCAAGATCCCAGTCCCCAGGCATCAGAGGTATGAAGACCTAGAGGACATGATCCAGCATGATGTAGTGGTTAAGAGCAGGTGGATTCTGATCCGAAGAACCAGATTTGATTCCCCACTCTTCCACATGAGTGGCAGACTCTTATCTGGTGAACTACGTTTGTTTCCACACTCCTACATTCCTGCTGGGTGACCTTGGGCTAGGCACCGTTCTCTCAGAATTCTCTCAGCCCCATCTGCCACACAAGGTGTCTGTTGTGGGGAGAGGAAGGGAAAGGAGCTTGTAAGCCACCTTGAGTCTCCTTGCAGAAGAGAAAGAAGGGGTATAACTCCAAACTCTCCTCCTCTGCATCCTTGAATCCCAAAGGAATGTGCTCGCTCCAGGCTGGTGGACAACCCATAGGCGTGAAGCTGCCTTACGCTGAATTGGGCCCTTGGTGTAAAGTCAGTATTGTCTACTCAGATTGGCAACTGCCTTCAAGAGTGTCACATCAGGGGCATAACGAGGCAAACTGGAACCCTGGGCAAAACCTGATTTCCACATGGGTGGCCACCCCACCACGACCAAATAATATTTTTGCACCAGAACATTGGTGGCTGCAGGGGGGTGCATTTTTAGACATATCAGCACCAGAATTTCAGTGTATCATCAGGGGACTGTCCTTATGCTACCCCCCAAGTTTGGTGAGAGGTTTGGTTCAAGGAGTCCAAAGTTATGGACTCCCAAAGAGGGTGTTCTATCCATCCCCATTGTTTCCAATGGGAGCTAATAGGAGATGGGGGCTACAGTTTTGAGGGTCCATAACTTTGGCCCCCTGAACCAAACTGCACCAAACCTGGGGGGTATCATTAGGGTAGTCTCCTGATGAGGCCCTGAAAGTTTTGAAACTGTGCCTTCAGAAATGTGCCCCCCCCCTCCAGCCTGCAACCCCCATTGACAGCAATACAGAAAACTCAATGCAAAACAAAGATTATTGGGCAAATTTCTGGGATGTTCCTGCAGGGGGTGCATTTTTGGACGTATCAGCACCTGGAAACTGTCCTGATGGCATCCCCCAAGTTTGGTGCAGTTTGGTTCAGGGAGTCCAAAGTTATGGACCCTCAAAAGGGTAGCCCCATCTCCTTAGCAAAGAATGGGGGGCAGCATAAGGACAGTCTCCTGATGATACGCTGAAATTTTGGTGCCGCTAGCCCAGAGGTCTGCAACCTGTGGCTCTCCAGATGTTCATGGACTACAATCCCCATCAGCCCCTGCCACCATAGCCAATTGGCCATGGTGGCAGGGGCTGATGGGAATTGTGGTCCATGAACATCTGGAGAGCCACAGGTTGCAGACCCCTGCGCTAGCCTAAAAAACTGCGCCCCCTGCAGGCCAAAAATGGAAAATTACTAAAAATACCCCAAAACGAACCCTGCATTTTGATGCCCCCCACAAGGTGGTGACCTGGGCAGCTGCCCACCTTGCCCAATGGGCATTAATTAAGGTCTTTCACATCATCTAATATCTGGGTCCTTTTAAACTGGAGATGCCGGGGATTGAACCTGGGCCCTTTGGCATGCCAAGTGGATGCTCAAGCACTATGCCAGGTTCTGCTTCCATCAGCTTGGCAAAAGGGCTGTGGAAGTTCCTGTTGGTTAGGTGGACACCCCTGCCATCTTTAAAGCCCCACGAGAGCCCAACCTAGTAAGGAAGGATGACTGTGGTGGAGCATACCTGCATAGGCTGTGGATCACCTGGTGCCTCACAGTGATGACTGCATGCGCACAGACATCCTGTTTACCAGAGGGAGGGGTGGCCAGCCCCTCCCCAGAGATCACGCTTCCATGCACCATTGTACTCTAGTGCAAATGAGGAATGGCGTCAAAGGTGTGTTGCCAGTTCTGGGTTGGGAGGAAGAAGAAGAGTTTGGATTTATATCCCCCCTTTCTCTCCTGCAGGAGACTCAAAGGGGCTGACAATCTCCTTGCCCTTCCCCCCTCACCACAAATACCCTGCGAGGTAGGTGGGGCTGAGAGAGCTCCGAGAAGCTGTGACTAGCCCAAGGTCACCCAGCTGGGGTGTGTGGGAGTGTACAGGCTCATCTGAATTCCCCAGATAAGCCTCTCCACAGCTCAGGCGGCAGAGCTGGGAATCAAACCCGGTTCCTCCAGATTAGATACACGAGCTCTTAACCTCCTACGCCACTGCTGCTCCAAGAGGAGGAGGAGGAGTAGTTTGGATTTATACCCCATCTTCCTCTCCAGTAAGAGAGGGACTTACAAACTCACTTTCCCTTCCTCTTTCCACAACAGACACCTTGTGAGGCAGGTGGGGCTGAGAGAGCTTGGAGAGAACTGTGACTAGCCCAAGGTCATCCGGAGGCTTCATGTGTAGGAGTGGGAAAACAAATTCAGTTCACCAGATAAGAGTCTGCCACTCATGAGGAGGAATGGAGAATCAAACCTGATCCTCCAGATTAGAACCCACTGCTCATCCACTGGAGGAGTGCAGAATCAAACCCATTCCTCATTCTTAATCACTATGCCACACTGGCAGAACCAGGTTCAAATTTTTGCCCTGTCATGCAAGCTTGCTGGGTGACCTTGGGCCAATCACACACTCTCCTCTTAATCTATCTCACAGGGTTGTTGGGTTAAAATGGAAGAGAGGAGAATCATGCAAACCATACCCATTGGGGGGAAAAAGAGGCATAAATGGAGCAAACAAATAAAATAAAATGTGGCTGGCAGAGGTATTGGATTTCTTCTAGATTTTCAGCCTAGCTCAGTGATGGCGAACCTTTTCGAGACCGAGTGCCCAAATTGAAACCCAAAACCCACTTATTTATCGCCAAGTGCCAACACGGCAGTTTAACCTGGATACTGAGGTTTTAGTTTAGAAAAAATAGTTGGCTCTGAGCCGCACATTACTCGGGAGTAAGCTTGGTGAAGCACACTGTGATGTTTTTATATATGCTGTTTTTATATTGTACACCGGCCTTAGCCGGTGGGGCGGTATATTAAA
Source organism: Sphaerodactylus townsendi (assembly GCF_021028975.2). Classification (NCBI taxonomy): domain Eukaryota; kingdom Metazoa; phylum Chordata; class Lepidosauria; order Squamata; family Sphaerodactylidae; genus Sphaerodactylus; species Sphaerodactylus townsendi. Next base: position 176,055,610 of record NC_059426.1, read on the forward strand.
TCCAATTAATGATGATGATGATGATGATGATGATGATGATGATGATGATGATGATGATGATGATGATGATGATGATGATGATGATGATACCATCTGCCTGTGACAAAGAACTGGTGGAATCACAAACCTGAAAAGGTCACTGAAAATGAACACGTAAAACTACTCTGGGACTTCCGAATTCAGACTGACAAAGTTTTGGAACACAATACTCCTGACCTCACGATTGTGGAAAAAAAGAAAGTGTGGATAGTTGATGTTGCAATTCCTGGTGACAGCAGAATTGATGAGAAGCTTAACTGGAAAAAACTTACACGATCACCGAGGGATTTTAAGGATTAGAACTACAAAGACTCTGGCACAAACCAGTAAAGGTGGTCCCAGTGGTGATCGGCACGCTGGGTGCAGTGCCTAAAGATCTTGAACGGCACTTAAAAACAATTGGCGCTGACAAAATCACCATATGTCAGCTGCAAAAGGCCACCCTACTCGGCTCTGCACGCATTATTCATCGATACATCACACAGTCCTAGATGCTTGGGAAGTGTCTGACGTGTGATGTAATACAAAATTGCTGTGTATAACTGTTTTGTATCAAAATAACAACAACAACAACAACAACAACAACAACAACAACAATAACAACAACAACAACAACAACAACAATAATAATAATAATAATAATAATAATAATAATAATAATAATAATAATAATAATAATAATAAATCGTGCAACGCTTCGAATGGGTGAATCACAACCCTAGGAGGGTTTACTCAGAAGCAAGCCCCATTGCCAGCAACTGAGCTTACTCCCAGGTAAAGGATCGTGCCTAGGCCAGTCTAGACGTGTGTGTGTGTGTTGGTGGGTGGGTGATTTTCCGCCCCCCTCACATGACAAACTCTGCACGTGTGCCCACAGAGAGGGCTCTGAGTGCCACCTCTGGCACCCGTGCCATAGGTTCGCCACCACTGGCCTAGCTTTTCTCTGACTCTGGGAGAGAGATGTGGAGTTTCCCACCTCCCGCTGGAAATCTCTTGATAGTGCGTGTGTATTCTGTTGGCACAAGTATTTTGTTGCACTGCTTGTCGTTCATGGCTCTGGAGGAGCCTCTCTGAATTTCTGGGGCTCTTTTTGTTTTGCAGGCCTGCAAAGATGCTTTCATGCAGTCAGTCTCATTTTTACCCAAGAGGAAACTGAAAGCTTGCCTGGAAGAACTTCGCCCTGCCAGCCCCCGGACCCTCCCCTATCTGCATGTGTACGTCTGCAGGCAGCTGGTAAGAAAAGAAGAGAAAGGCCCCTTCCGCACATGCAGGATAATGCACTTTCAATCCACTTTCAGCGCACTTTGCAGCTGGATTTTACTGTGCGGAATAGCAAAATCCACTTGCAAACAATTGGGAATGTGGATAATCCACATAGTACACTCCCACACCCGCCAGCTGGGTGACCTTGGGCTAGTCACAGCTTCTCGGAGCTCTCTCAGCCCCACCCACCTCACAGGGTGTTTGTTGTGAGGGGGGAAGGGCAAGGAGATTGTCAGCCCCTTTGGGGCGCCTGCAGGAGAGAAAGGGGGGATATAAATCCAAACTCTTCTTCTACTCTTCTTCATAATTCTGTATGTGCAGAAGGGGCCAAAAAGAAACAGAGAAATTTGGGGGACGGAGGACTTTGGCTGATCCACATATGCTCTGTGGGCAGAATCAGGACCCTCCAATTTGGGAAATTGGGGGGGGATTTGTGGACGGAGTATGAAGGAAGTACAGGTCTTCCGCAGGGTGTAATACCAAAGATGCCACCCTACGAAATGCAGCTGTGTGAGTCCTCACAGGGACTCCTTGGACGGAACATATCCAACCAGTGCTCTGCCATCTGCATTGGTTCCAAGGGGACTACTGGGTCACGTTCAAGATATTGGTACTAATCTTCAGTGTCCTAAAAGGACTGGGACCCTCATGCCTGCAAGGCCGCCTCTCCCTTTGCATTCCCCCAAAGAGCCCTGCGCTCAGCAAATAACAACTTACTGGTGGTGCATGGCCCCCCAAATTGTCCGACTGTCAAGGGCAGGGCCTTCTCGGTCCTGGCCCCATCCTGTTGGAATGCTGTACAGAGTGAGAGCAAAGTCCTGCAAGATTTGTTCTAATTTCGCAGGGCCTGTATGCCACAGCTGTTCCGCCAAGACAGCAAGGGTTTCCATCTCTTTTCCCTTCTCCCTTCCCTTCCTTTTTCCATCCCTGGCACGATTGAATAGGATATCAGTGTGAGAGGTGGCATTATGTGCATGTTTAAAGAAATATAAAGGAGAGCAACATTGGTTGTAAAACGAGGCAGCTTCATCTACTTGCGATCTGGGTTTAAGTCAGCCACGCCTTTTGGTTTTAGGGTAAGGTGACCAGACGGTCACCTTTGTGAACCGGGACAGGCGGGTAGGCGACCGCGCGCGCAGCCGCAGGAGCGCACTGCCTTCTGGGCGGGAAACAGCAGCGCCCCAGAAGGCCGTGCTCCTGAGGCCGCGTGCACGGGAGGCTGCCGCACCGCCTTGCACCCCAAAAGGCAGTGCGGTAGCCTCCCAAAAATCGGGACAATTGAAATAACCCGTGGGACGCGGGACAAATTGCTTGAAGGCGGGACTGTCCCGCCAAAAGCGGGACGTCTGGTCAGCTTATTTTAGGGGTGAGGCTGTGGCTCAGTGGCAGAGTCTGCGCTTGGCATGCAGACGGTCCCTGGTTCAATTCCCAACATCTGCAGTTAAAGAATCGGGCAGTAGGTGATGTAACAGACCTCTACCTGAGACCCTGGAGAGTCTCCTTTTGTGTCCATCTTTGACCTGATTCAAGGCTATTTCATTTGTGGCTCCCACTAGGTCAAAACTAACCCAGAGGTGAAGGGGGAGCTCTTGCAAAAGACAACGGCGTATTTCCAAAGCATCTGGGAAGAGACCCGGACGGCAGCTCTGGACTTGTCAGGTGGGGGGCCAAGCAGGTAGAATTCTCTTGACATGTGCAGCAGAGTGCAGCAAACCTCTTGGGATTCAAGAGGTTTGGTGTAGGGTGGGATGAAGAGCAATTATAGACATTGGAGAGGATAATTTTTGGAGGTGGGCGCAGAAGGAGCATTGGCCCCATCATGCAGGCATTGGGCTTTTTCGCACACACGTTTTGTTCTTGAATTAAGGCAATCCACATCAACATTCTGACCTTTTTGTTGCTGTTTCATCGCTCGAGATCATTCACACATCACCAGGTTGTTTTGGATGTTCTTGTTGCTTCAGAAACCCCTTGGTTTTGCATTGCCCTGGAATGCAGTACAAACGAGAGTTCCGATTGGCTGTTGTGCCATCCAAGGGCGTGTTCCGTGTGATGCTTGGCTCCCGTCATCACAAGCTAACGAGTCAGGGTGATTTCACTATCTCAGTGTACCACTACGTTGAGAACTCGCTATCTTGAGATATCGGGGCGGCGTTGGAAACAATGCACTGCATGAGCGACCGTGAGGAGGCGCGGGAGGAGAGTGAGACGGAAACAAAACAGTGAAATGTGCGCGTGCAACTGGCAAGCTCTACCGCATCCTGATCAGTTGGAGGAAATCGCATCACACAGTGGGCGTGATCCCTCGCAGTCGCTTGTTCCAGTTGCGTTTTGCACCTAGGCACCAGATTGTGGGGGGAATCCGTTTTATCCAAAAAAGTTGCACAATTATCGAGCGACAGGAAAAATGTGAGACATTTCATTGCTGAAATGAGCGACAGATTAGGAGTCGGGCCACATTACGGCTCAAGTGTGTGCGAAAAAAAGGCAGAAACCGTGACGACCTCATATATTAAATCAAGAACAAACCGTGTGTGCGAAAAAGCCCATTGTTAGGGCCGCGGAACCTCACTTTGCTGTGGGTTTTCCCTGATGTGTCCCGTATCAGCTGTGTTATTATTTTGATAGATCTAAGGGGTTTTTTTAAGTTTTTAGAATCTCTCCTGCTTATGACAGCCAGCATGGTACAGCGGTTGAGAGCAGGTGCACTCTAATCTAGGGAATCGGGTTTGATTCCCCAATCTGCCACTTGAGCTGTGGAGGCTTATCTGGTGAACCAGATTCGCTTGTGCACTCCAACACATGCCAGCTGGGTGACCTTGGGCTAGTCACAGGTCTTCAAAACTCTCTCAGCCCCACACACCTCACAGAGTGTTTGTTGTGAGGGAGGGAGGGAAAGGAGTTTGTAAGCCCCTTTAAGCCTCCTTACAGAAGAGAAATGGGGGATATAAATCCAAACTCTTCTTCTTCGACTCAGCTAGCCACCTGGGAGGAGGCAGTCTGGGGTTTTCTTTTTCCCAGGAACAAATCAATTCCCCATCAACCTGACTTTCTTTTCACAATTTTGCTTTTTTTTGCCAGGGGTTGTTCTGGAGAGCATGGAGATCCCAGACCTCGACGAGACGTTTCGACAGCAGCTGCTGGGCTGTAGGTAATCAACAAGGCACTTTGATGCACTCACTGATAAGAACCTGTCCTCTTAAGACAAAGACTGGAAAATTAAGACTTAAGACTGGAACATTTTGCTCTTATTTCTTCTCCCTCTTTGTGGTCTAAATACAACAGTGGCTTGGAAAAGAGTCACACGTTTGTGTCTTGTTGACATTGTCCCGCCGGAGGTTTAAAGTAATTTTTGCTTCAGTCTAAACCTCCTGTGATGGAGAGATCTCAGCAGATTTATTGCCCCCAAATATTTGGATGAAATGGCTCATTGCTGCCCCCAAGTGTGAGGCGCAGGGCGACTCAGTGGGTTGTAGATGTAGGGAGGCCAGACTTCAGGTGGGATCTGGGGATCACCTAGAATTACAGCAGATCTCCAGACCATGGAGATCTATTCTGGAGAAAATGGATGCTTTGGAGGGTGGGGTCTGTGGCCTTGTACCACCACTACCACCTGCCCTCCCCAGGCTCCATTCCCAAATCTCCAGGAGTTCCCCAACCTGGATCTGGCAACCTTTCCCTCACCGACTCCCTTGCTAGTGGCCGCGGGGGGCGGGGGGGAGAGGAATCTGGCACCCCCATCATCAGAAAACTTTTGAAAAAGAATTGTGGTGTACAGTTCCTTTGAAAGAGATTCTCGAGGGCACGCTTACTGTTTAACTATTCCCATTTGAAGGAAAGCTGGGGATTTAGAGAGCCTGATGCATAGACTGTTGCAGTGAGTTACCAATATCCAATGGTCTGATCCAGTAGACTCTTCTTATATTCTTTTGAAGGCCTTGGCATCCGTGCCCTTTTGTTAGTCCTCCAGAGGAACTGGTTGGCCACTGTGTGAGGCAGGATGCTGAACTAGATGGACCACTGGTCTGATCCAGTAGACTCTTCTTATAATCTTATGAAGACCTCCGCTTCCATGCCAGAGGAACTGGTTGGCCACTGTGTGAGGCAGGATGCTGAACTAGATGAACCACTGGTCTGATCCAGTAGACTCTTCTTATATTCTTTTGAAGGCCTTGGCATCCATGCCCTTTTGTTAGTCCTCCAGAGGAACTGGTTGGCCACTGTGTGAGGCAGGATGCTGGACTAGATGGACCACTGGTCTGATCCAGTAGACTCTTCTTATATTCTTTTGAAGGCCTTGGCATCCATGCCCTTTTGTTAGTCCTCCAGAGGAACTGGTTGGCCACTGTGTGAGGCAGGATGCTGGACTAGATGGACCACTGGTCTGATCCAGTAGTCTCTTCTTATATTCTTTTGAAGGCCTTGGCATCCATCCCCTTTTGTTAGTCCTCCAGAGGAACTGGTTGGCCACTGTGTGAGGCAGGATGCTGAACTAGATGGACCACTGGTCTGATCCAGTAGACTCTTCTTATAATCTTATGAAGACCTCCGCCTCCATGCCAGAGGAACTGGTTGGCCACTGTGTGAGGCAGGATGCTGAACTAGATGGACCACTGGTCTGATCCAGTAGACTCTTCTTATAATCTTATGAAGACCTCCGCCTCTATGCCAGAGGAACTGGTTGGCCACCGTGTGAGGCAGGATGCTGGACTAGATGGACCACTGGTGTGATCCAGTAGACTCTTCTTATATTCTTATGAAGGCCATGGCCTCTATGCCCTGTTGTTTGCCCTCCGGAGAAACTGTTTGGGCATTGTGTGAGGCAGGATGCTGGACCACTAGTCTGGTCCAGCAGGGCTCTTTGGATGTCCTTAAAGTTTCTGGGCACACAAACATGTTTTCTTCTGCAAACTGCCTGATCCTCAATCGGTTCCATTTGCCCATTTCTGGCCAGCTTGATGTTGGGGACCATCTGTTGTAGTTTATAGAAGTATCCTCCCTCTGCCGTTTCAGCTCTCAAAGTGCTTCAGGAGGACCCAAGCCCAGGAGTTCAACAGGCAGCAGCGGACATGACCACCTACATCAGAAAGAAGTGGGGAGAGGAAGAATCTCATGAAACAGAAGCACCACAAGAATTTGTCCCAGCCTGCAAACCTCAACCTGGGAAGACCACAGGCGCTACGCCAGCCCACCAAGGCATGTGTGAATTACTTTTCCCTGTACTGTTATAAGATGAACAATTGCACATAAGTTTGAATGCAGCAGTATTCCTAGAGTGGCTATCATAATTCCACTGGAGCTGCAAACTTTTCTTATCCCTCCTGTGAGGTAGGGCGACCAACCTCCTGGCAGGGTCCAGAGATCTCTCAGAGCCCTTTCCGCATGGGTCAATTAAACTGGGAAAACCTGGCGGGGGGACTTTGCACGAACCCCTATCCTAATGCTGATCTGCTCCACATTTCCTTCCCTCTCCAACTCGGGTTATTTCAAGAATCACGATTTTTGGGATTCTTGTGTTTTAAAGTGCCTTGCAGCCATGGCCGAGCAAACTGTCACGGCTGTGAGGCACGTTATGTGGCTGCACAATCTCCCGGTGGGTAAGTCCAGTAGATCAAGACTTTGTAATTCACTTTCTCCAGCCAAGTTGGCAAGCAGCAAACTTTCTCCCATCAAGCTGGGAAGTGTCAAGTACAATGTCTGCGGTAAACACATGTTTTCGATGCTCTTCATCAGTCATGCTTCAGTGTATAGGGGGTCTGATGTACACAGTGTACAATCTTTATATATAAATGCGAAATACCACTGACTCACTGACTGACTCATCAACAGAACTCAAAAACCACCGAAGCCACACACATGACATTTGGCACACCTGTTCCTTACGTACTCCAGGTGCTCACTAAGAAAGGATTTCCCAAAATATTCACTTCCAATCGATTTATTACCTATTTACTGTTTTCACTGCTCATCTCTGGCCATCTGCACGAATATTCTAAGGGCAAACCAACCACTCAGTCCACAGACACGCTGCACAAACATTCTAAGGGTGACAGTTAAACACCACCAGCTTCATGTCCTTCACCATGGTGCGCCAACTGCACTTTACCACTGCCCTCCACAACGCATGCGAACCTATCACTTCTGCTGAAACCGCTATAGGGAGAAGAGGAATTAAACGCAGAAAGCGCTTTATATACTGCATTAGGAAAAGACAACTACAGGAAGCTGCTGCAAAATATGCAAAAACAAACCCATCAGCCAACAGACAGGCTGTGAGGAAATATGCTGCACGTCACCCCAAAGTTCACAAACAGGCTGCAAAGAAGTATGCTGAATGTCACCCCCACATTAACAGACAGGCTGTGAAAAAGTACTCCTCCACCCACCCTCACGTTAACAACACCGCTACAGCCAAACACTATCAAAATAGATTACAAACCACACTATCACCTTGGACTACTAAACAGTTGTCGGGTTTTGCATGCTTTACAAACTGCATTAGGAAAAGACAACTACAGGAACCTGCTGCAAAATATGCAAAAACAAACCCATCAGTCTACAGACAGGCTGTGAGGAAATATGCTGCATGTCACCCCAGAGTTCACAAACAGGCTGCAAAGAAGTATGCTGAATGTCACCCCGACATTAACAGACAGGCTGTGAAAAAGTACTCCTCCACCCACCCTCACGTTAACAACACCGCTACAGCCAAACACTATCAAAATAGATTACAAACCACACTATCTCCTTGAACTACTAAACATTTGTCGGGTTCTGCATAAGGACATCAGATTGCTTACTGTGGAGACAAGTTTATTGCTCTCGGCCTCTGATCACCCTATGCTTGGTGTCATGCTCTGAAGTGGCGGGATGAGTCCCCAGGAATGTGCTGCAGTGGTGGTACAGTCCAGCTCCCTGCCCTTCAACCCTACCCTGAACCTCTTCACAGCCTTCTCACTCATCAGCATCCAATGGCAGAACACTTCCTTTCTGCATCCCGAAAATACAACGGCTGCTTCCACATGATGTCTTTTGGAGCCCACCAGGTGAAAGAGAGCAATAACACATTGCATTAGAAAAAGACAACTACAGGAAGCTGCTGCAGAATATGTGAAAACAAACCCATCAGTCCACAGACAGGCTGTGAGGAAATATGCCTTCGGGGAGGGCGGTATATAAAATTAATTAATTAATTAATTAATTAATTAATTAATTAATAAAGTTCACAAACAGGCTGTAAAGAAGTATGCTGAATGTCACCCCGAAATTCATAGAGAGGCTGTGATGAAGTATGCGTAGCGAAGCACGGGTATCCTGCTAGTGAAATATATAGAGTAAAATCAAATAAATAAATAAAAAGTTATTCAAAAATACTCTTAACTGTACATAATATATAACTTAACCTTGCTCATAAACTTGGTAATAATAAATGCAATGAATATACACTAGCATATAAATAGATAAATAGATATGTCATACCAAAATAACATATTAAAATCTCTATTTTATAAAAACTACATTCGTAAGAATTAACTTTCAGATCCTCTTCCCTAACATAGACTTTAAACTCAGTGGCTGCAAATGCCCTTGTGCTTGGGAGTTCATATAGAGAATAATGCTAATTAGTAACAGCTGAGCAGAAGATTTTTTTAAAAGTAACTGCATCGTTGCTCTTTAAATCAGTATATTTCCCATTATATTTTTACAGGAATCATGAAAACAATGTGATGTTGCAGAAAGCATGTCAAATCAAGTTCAGAGTTAAGTCCCCACAGTGAGGGAAAGTTCCTCAATCTACCAATCTACTTTGCCTCCTCTTGCAGTAAAAGCTTTTTTAACCTCAGCTGTGGTGTGTGGTTTATGCTGATATTTAAATAAAACACAATACTTGAAATTTCTGTCTGAAAAGGGTGTTGAAAGCATTGTATCTTGGGCGAGGGCTAGTGACCAGGAGATGGCGATAAAGCACTTTTCTAAGGATAGAACAAGGTCAACGTTTGGATGTTGGCTTTCAAAATGGGGAGGGGGCATAGCCATGCCAATTAACATTTGCACTATTTTGTCACTCTAAATCAGCGATGGCGAACCTTTTCGAGACCGAGTGCCCAAATTGCAACCCAAAACCCACTTATTTATCGCAAAGTGCCAACATGGTAATTTAACCTGAATACTGAGGTTTTTGTTTAGGAAAAAAGGTTGGCTCTGAGGCGTGCGTTACTCAGGAGTAAGCTTGGTGGTTTAACAGCGCTTAACAGGGTTACCTATACTGCTTCCCCAAAACTAGGTCTTAGGTTTAATGCTAATAATTGAGCCCAGCAGCCCAGGCCAGCCTAGATGTGGGGGGGGGGGGAGGAACTCTGCGAGTGCCCACAGAGAGGGCTCTGAGTGCCACCTCTGGCACCCATGCCATAGGTTCGCCATCACTGCTCTAAATAATGCCGTGCCAATCATGAATGGTTTCAGCAGTGACTATGGCCCCTTCCGCACATGCAGAATAATGCACTTTCAATCCACTTTCAGGACACTTATTCAGTCTTATTCCTTGCTGAAGATCATTTAAAGCAGTGGTTCCAACCTTTTCTCACTCATGTACCCCTTGGCAACATATTTCCCTAAAATTGTACTCCCATATTAGCAAACACATTAGGTAACATTTTTGCATGCCCCCAAATTCTACGGTGTGTACCCTTGGGGGTGCATGTACCTCCGGGTTGGGAACTTCCGATATAAAGCACCAATGTTACTAATTAACTTCCAAACATCAAAATGTCCTCCTATTGGCTGAGGTACTGGGTATCATAGTTTCTTCTGGAATATAAGGTGTCAGAGATCTATATTCCTGTTCGTATCTGATGAAGGAAGCTCTGATTCTCAAAAGCTCGTGCCCAAGAAAATCTTGTGAGTTTCTAAGGTGCTTCTGGATTTGAGGTTGGCTGTTCTACTGCAGACCAACATGGTTGAAACTGTATTTTCTTCTGTCCAGGATACACTTGGATCAGGAACTTTCTGCACTAAATTGCAGACAGTTTTAAAAAATGTTCACCCTGGCCCATACTGGGAGAATGACATAGTACAGTGATGGCGAACCTATGGCATGCGTGCCAGAGGTGGCACTTGGAGCACTCTCTGTGGGCATGCGCACACAGAGTTCGTCATGCAGGGGTGCAAAATCACCCCCCCACACACACACACACGCACACACATCTAAGCTGGCCTGGGCCACTGAGCATGATGTGCGCACACCACAGTGAGCAGGGAGGACTTGGCTGGCAGGCCTGGGGCCTGTGCTGCTGCCTGAGGGCGGGGGAGGGGGGTGGCTGCTGCCTGAGGGCGGGAGGGGGGGTGCGCAGAGCACTTGTATACATAAAATACATATGAAGTGCTTTCAGTATTCAAAAATGTACATCCAGTGTGTAATAGTAATCATTGTAGTTGTAATAGCAGCAGCAACAGCCACTACTACAACTAGGTAATATATGCATAAAGTATACCGTATATGAAGATGTATTGTTGAAGGCTTTCACGGCTGGATTCAACTGGTTGTGGTGTGTTTTCCGGGCTGCGTGGCCATGGTCTAGTAGATCTTGTTCCTAACATTTCGCCTGCATCTGTGGCTGGCATCTGCAGAGGTGTATCACAGAGAAAAGTCTGTTTCACGCTGTGTCTAGTGAGAAGGGAAAGTTTAGTGGGGTATATTGTCCATGTCCCAGGGTGGGGAACTAATCAGTAAGTGTTTGGGTGGAATTTGCTGTGCAAAGGTGTGGCTGAGTGCATTGTATTGTGGGTGGGGTTATCAGTCCATTTTTTAAGTACTGGGAGCCAAGCTTTGTTAATTTTCAGAGTCTCTTCTTTCTTGTTGAAGTTGTCTTGGTGTTGGTGAATTTCAATGGCCTCCCTGTGCAGTCTGACAAAGTAACCTTCTGAATTGTCCAGAATTTCAGTGTTCTCAAATAAAACGTTATGTCTAGTTTTGTTTAACGCATGTTCTGCAACTGCAGATTTTTCAGGATGGTTAAGCCAACAGTGTCTTTCGTGCTCCTTAATACGAGTCTGAATGCTGCATTTTGTGGTTCCTAGGTAGACCTTTCCACAGCTGCAGGGTATGCGATAGACTCCTGCAGAAGTGAGGGGGTCTCTCTTGTCCTTTGCTGAGCGTAGCATCTGCTGTATTTTTCTGGTGGGTTTGAAGATGGCTTGTCAAAGTCCTACATCCAACTAAGGAAGAAGATGGTTTGTAGGTTATGCATTTTCATCAGTTTCCCTATTTGAACTGTGATTCCCTTGTTGTATAGTAGAAATATTTTTCCTGTGGTGGGCTGTTTCTCCTCAGTCCTCTGGGTTTCTCTTGGTCTTAAATTTCTGATTTCTATTGTAGAGTAGCCATTAGCCTGCAGAGCCCAGATTAGATGATTGATTTCGTCAGGGAGGAGGTGAGGTTCACAAATTCGTTTTGCACAACCTGTCAGAGTTTTGATTATGCATCTTTTCTGTTGTGGATGGTGGTTGGAGTTTTTATGTAGATACCAATCAATATCAATATCAATATTTTATTTCGGTCAAAGACCAGAAAATATCAGATATAAAACATAAAATCCAGATAATACATTTCCAGACCAGATACAAAATAAAATTGAGGTAACCAGTTTCCAAAGACTGTTTGTCCAAACCATAATGTAAGTTCAAGTTAAAAAACTGGAATAAAATTTGAATAAAAGATAAAATCATTGATCCAAAGTTCCTATTTTTATTGCCCTACTTGTCCATGCCTTTTAACCACATAAGCACTGAATTTTGCCACCTCTCTGGTTATATTCGGATTGGCATCTTCTAATAGTCTTTCCATGGCACAATCCTCAGGGCCAAGAAAAATGGATGTTGGAAGAGAGTCAAACAGTTTTGCCCTCATTTCTTTGTGAGTGGGGCATCGTAAGAAAATATGTGTCAGGGTCTCTATTTCCCTCATATCACATGGACAAAGCCTGTCGATATATGGAATTTTTTTATATCTGCCCTCAAGCATTGCTGAGGGAAGAGCATCACATCTGGTGAGTGTGAAAGCCCTCCTAAGTGACTGGCTGTCCAAGTTATATAGATAGGGGGAAAAATAGATACCAATCTGTGTGTGTCGGTTTTCTGTATACTGTATATGGAGAGGAGCTGGAGCTTCTTACACCCCAAAGCAAGCCTCCCCTGGAAGGTTCTGCAAGCATCAGGGAGCGCTGTGGGGCCCAATCTGACCCACTTCCTCGCTCGTCTCTCTGGTTTCCCTCAAGCCTCACCCTGTTACAGAATCCTCGTCTCTCTCCCTGCTGCGGGTCAGCCCCTGACTGGTGCACGGTAGACTCAGGGCACCAATGACAGCCATGCTTGGCACACGGTGGCCTCATGAGCTTGTGGCTGACACGAGACTCGAACCGGGAGCTTCCTGTCTCCTGGGCTCACTCTGCCCAGCATTGGGCCAAGTTGTGTCGTTTTGCACCTGATCTACAATGAGAGGCAGATTGGGCAACTGAGTCAAGTGACGCTCGAGGGGGGGGGTCACAGCTCACTGTGAGAGCATCTGCTGGGCATCTGGAAAGTCCCAAGTTCAGCCCCCATCATCTCTAGTTAAAGAGGACACGGCAGGAGGTCATATGGAAGACCCTTGCCCGAGTCCTTGGAGTGCGGCTGCCGGTCTGAGTAGACAATGCTGTCCTTGATGGAAGTAGAAGGCAGTTTTGTGAGTCTGTGTCACCCTGAGGTGCTGGCAAGGATGTAGGAGCCAATTGCCTTGCAATCAACTTGTTCCGGTGGGGCAAGACGCTCTGTAAGCAGCGGAGTGTCGGAGTTTGCGGTTTCTCAATTTCCTTATTGGGGTTCGAAACTGGAGGGCTTCTGAGCTCAAGTATAAGAGCTTAGTCAAGGTTCATCTGTGGGTCGGGTTGTGGCGGGACGGTGCAAGAGCGGCAAGCGAGTCTCGGTTTCATCGGAGGTTCCCGCAAAGCCTCGGTAACGTCTCCCCCCCCCCCACTGTAAACTGTAAACTACGGTCCTTACCAATGCCTAGTGTCAACTCAAGCCATTAGGCTTTAGCTTCCCGGTTCCCAGGCAAGGATGGCTGCGCAAGAATCTGCTGCGGCTGGTTGCTTTCCCTCGATGTAGTCCGTCTCATCCAGCACACTCTCTTTTTGAACTGTCACCATCTGGCAGACGATACAGGTCTATCAAAACTAGGACAAAGAGGCTTTAGAGACAGCTTCTACTCTAGAGCTGTGGCTATGCTGAACTCCGCGGCTTCGTGTTGATGTGTTTGGGACTGTGTAGGGATGGGTGGAGGAAGGGGAAAGTGAGGATGGGGTATGAGTCTGGAATTGTGTGCATCGAGGAATGCTGCTGTAAATTTCGTTGTGCGTGCACAATGACAACAAAATGCTTATGCTTATGCTTGAGCAGGAAGAAGTGTGGAAGGAGCCAAAACCTGATGTTTTTGCCACTACAAGCTGAGCGGCCCCTGCGGGACTACCAGTGCCCCAGAGGATCCACATGGTTTGCTCCTGGGGGGCAGAAGCGCTGCACTAACCAAATGAACTTCAACAGAGATAAGTGTAAGCAAAAAAAATGAAATGCCAGATCTAAGATGGGTGACACTATGGCTTGACAACAGGTACATGTGAAAGGGATCTGGGAGTGCTAGTAGACCACAAACTGAACATGAGTCAGCAGTGTGATATGACAGCCAAGAAAGCCAACACAATTCTGGGATGCATCAATAAGAGTATAGTGTTTAGATCGAGGGAAGTAATTGTACCACTCTACTCTGCACTGGTCAGACTTCACCTGGAATACTGTGTCCAGTTCTGGGCACTGCAATTCAAGAAGATATCAACAAGCTGGAACTGGTCTAGAAGAGGGCGACCAAAATGGTGAAAGGCCTGGAATCCATGCCCTACTAGGAGAGACTTAGGGAGCTGGGGATGCTTAGTCTGGAGGTTAAGGGGTGACATGATGGTCGTGTTTAAGTATTTGAAGGCATGTCAAGTTGAAGAGGGAGGGATCTTGTTTTCTTCTACTCTAGAGACTAGGACTAATGAATTCAAGGTGCAGGAAAAGAGGTTCCACCGAAATCTCTTTTGATGCAGTTAATGCATCAATAACTGCATTAGGAATCTAATCTCTCTTGATGCT